>NW_026596057.1:9398873-9412088 GCF_907164565.1 Psammomys obesus | reverse complement strand
GATAGATAGATAGATAGATAGATAGATAGATAGATAGATAGATAGATCTTTTTAAAAAAAAGTACAAGGGACTTTGTCTTAGTTATGGTTTTATTGCTGTGAAGAGACACCATGACCTTGGCAACTCCTATAAAGGAAAATATTTAATTGGAGCTGGCATATGGTTTCAGAGGTTTAGTCCATTATCACTATGGTGGGAAGCATGGCGGTGTGTACGCAGACTTGGTGCTGGAGTCGCTGAGAGTTCTACATCTTAAACCACAGGTAATACAAGGAGAGCGGAACACACTGGCTAGACTTGAGCTCTTATAAACTTTAAAGCCCTTGCTCAGTGACACATTTCCTCCAACAAGACCACACCTCCTAATAGTGTCACTCCCTATGGGACAAGCATTCACACAAATGAGTCTATGAGGGCCATTTCTAGTGAAACCACCACAGATTTAATGGTGGACCAGGAGTTGATGATGGGTGTGCGCCTGCCCTGCCCCCATGAGCTGCACTATACCAGCATGTAGTTTGCTATGGACATGGCCTAGTTGTAGGTCAGGGTTGTCTCCTTTAGTAACAGTCAAAGGAATGGAGCCTAACTGGAGGTCAATCTTGGTGAACAAACATTAGCAAAAACTTTCTCCACAAGCCTAAACTTCAATTTTGATACAAAATTTTCATTCCTACATCTTTTACAAGCTCAGCTGGTATTCAATTTATCTTACAAGCATATTAGAGGCAATGCTCCTTTAGCTAACTTCAGCTTTGTGCAACTTAATGTTTCCTAAGCAAGTTTATTAGCAAATCCTTTATAGCATCAATTTTTATTACTTCAAGTTTCTTCTGCATTAGAATTTTAAAGTTAAATCAAAGTATAAAGTTTTCAAAACTATTACAGAAATGTTAACACAATCCAGCAAGTGTTTGAATAGAATAAAATATTGACAGCACACCACAGATAAATTTTTAAAATAGTTTAAGGCACTGATATGTTATTGGGGCTTTAAAAAAAACAGGATTTGATGTTTCTTCATGAAAATATTATTAGAATTTCCTACCTTTGTGATGAGAATTCGGTATTCATCCAACATGGCCTGGTTGTCATGGCATCCTGCTAATAGTTGCCATACTTCTGCCCTTAATGCCTCAGGAACACCACTCTTCACCAAAGTGGATAGCCCTTTTGGTCGGCCACCAAGGTTATTGTGCCTGAGGAAAGAAGAAAATAAAGCATTCACAAACCATGTCCTGAACTGTGGTTGCTATGAAAAAGAGTATTTATTAATTTACATAAACATAAAAGCCTGGATTAAAAGAAAATTGACTGGGAGCACTAAGCAAAAATCATGCTTTAGCCTTAGTAACATCTTTAACTATTTTTTCTCTATTTCATCCCATGTTTTGTTGAGCAATGTTATTCCATCCTTAGGCAAAGTTTTTGCACCCTATCATTTTATATATATTTTGAATACTCTATTTCAGTATGAACTTGAGCTCAAAAGACCATCTAGACTTAAAATACCCAAGGTGACCCTTATGGCAAGTTCCCCACTTTGTCAGTTCCTGATTTGTCTTGAAGCCTATCTAAACTACAAGGACTCCCTAAAATGAAGACCTTACTCTTTCCTAAAAACACTAGAATGTAGACAACTACATCTTGCTAGAGGGACAGCTTATGCTTATTAGTCTTATCCTTTTCTCAAGGGCTGTTTGAATCAGAGCAAAGGCAAACATCTGTTGTCTAAAGCCAATGATCACAGAGAAGCTGTGCTATAAGGATCAACAGCCATCTAATCAACATTCACCTGTCATGAGTGCAAGTCCATGCCTCACTCTTTCCTGACATAGAACTATGGTCCAGGCCTTTTTGCTCAGGTATTTCTCATTTCTTGCTCACTGTGTCATAAAGCTGACCCTGATGTAACCACCCAAATCCAAAACTTGATAATGTATCCCAATTTGAACTAACATACCAGGCTCTAATTTCAAGTTTTAAAACAGAAAAGTCATGCAATCCATATGTCTATTTTACATAATTGGTATCCCACAGACTTCTGCAAATTATGCGCACTCTTCTATCATAAGCCCAGACCCAAGCTTTGGCATCTTCTTCTGAAAATGTGTTCAAACGTTCCCCCCACCCCCACATATTGTCATAATCTAGATATCTTTGGAGAAAAAAATCATAATATTCCAAACTTATATAACAAGTCAAACTTACCACATCAGGATTATTGTGTAAATCATAAAATTTATACAATTCTGCTTTCATTCAACTAAACTTTCGTGGGAAGGGGATTAGGAGAATTAGAAAATAAAACTGGTAAAACTAATGGGTTCACATCAAAATGACATACAAAGAGTGAGAACATAAACAAATACTATTAAAGAAGATAATTATGCTGGCTAAGGGGGAAAAAAGCAAAATTCAAAGTAGTATATAAGTATTATTTTATATACATACTATTGTTAACTTGTTTTTAAACACACACAGAAAAAGAATTTAATTGGATTACTTGATTTGTTGCTTTTTAACTTCTTGAATTCTTTACATATTCTGGATATTAGCCCCCTGTCAGATATAGGATTGGGGAAGATTCTTTCCCAGTGTGTAGGCTGTCATTTTGTTCTGACAAGAGTGTCCTTTGCTTTACAGAAGCTTTTCAGTTTCATGAGGTCCCGTTTATTGATTGTTGATCTTAGAGCCTGTGGTTGGTGTTCTGTTCAGGAAGTTGTCTCCTGTGCTAATGAGTTGAAAGCTCTTCCCCACTCTCCACTTTTTTTTTTTTTTTTTTAGTGTGTCTGGTTTTATGTTGAGGTCTTTGATACACTTGGACTTTAGTTTTGTGCAGGGTGATAAATACAGATCTATTTGCTTTGTTCTACATGTAGATATCCAGTTAGACCAGTACCATTTGTTCATTTGTTGAAGATGCTATCTTTTTTCCCATTGTGTGGTTTTGGCTTCTTTCTCAAAACTCAAGTATCGGTAGGTATGTGGGTTTATTTCTGGGTCTTATATTTGATTCTATTGATCCACCATTCTGTTTCTATGCCAATAAACATGCAGTTTTTATTACTGTTGCTCTATAGTACAGCTTGAGATCAGGGATGGAGATACCTCCAAATGATCAACAAATCAGGCAATCCAATTAAAAAGTGGGGTCCAGAACTAAACAGAATTCTCTTTTCTTTTCTTTTTTTTTATTTAATTTTTTCTTATCAGTTACATTTTATCAACTCTGTATCCCAGCCATGTCCCGATCCCTCATTCTCTCCCAATCCCACTCTCCCTCCCTCATCTCCACCGTGCCCCTTTCCAAGTCCACTGATGGGGGGGACCTCCTCCCCATTCATCCGATCCTGGTTTATCAGGTATCTTCAGGACTGGCTGCAAAGCCCTCCTCTGTGGCCTAACAGGACTGCTCCTCCCTTGGGGGGTGGTGAGGTCAAAGAGCCAGTCATTGAGTTCCTGTTAGAAATAGTCCTTGTTCCCCTCACTATGGGAAACCAATTGGTTACTGAGCTACCACAGGCTACATCTGAGCAGAGGTTCTAGGTTATATCCATACATGGTCCTTGGTTGAATGTCAGTCTCTAAAAAGACCCTGTGCCCAGATATATTTGGTCCTTGTGGAGCTCCTATTCTTTCCCCATCATACTAACTCCCCTTCTTTCATATGATTCCCTGTACTTTGCCGAAGGTTTGGTCATGAGTCTTTGTATCTGCTTTGAAAACACTGCTAGTTAGAGTCTTTCAGATGCACTCAGTAGACTCCTGTCATATCAAATGGCAGAGAAACACTTAAAGAAATGATCAGCATCCTTAGTCATCAGGGAAATGCAAATCAAAATAATGCTGAGATTTCACTTTACACCCATCAGAATGGCTAAGATAAAAAACTCAAGTGATAATACATGCTGGAGAGGATATGGAGAAAGGGGAACTCTCCTCCATTTCTGGTAGGAATGTAAACTTTTGCAACCACCTTGGAAATCAATCTGGTGCTTTCTCAGACAATTAGGAATAATGCTACCTCAAGATCAGGCTATACCACTCCTGGGCATATATCCAAAATATGCTCAAGCATACAACAAGGATGTTTGCTCAACATTGTTCATAGCAGCTTTATTTGTACTAGTCAAAAGCTGGAAACAACTCAGATATCCTTCTATGGAGGAATGGACACAGAAATTGTGGTACATTTACACAATGGAATACTACTCAGCAATTAAAAACGAGGAAATCATCAAATTTGCAGGCAAATGGTGGGAACTACAAAAGATCATCCTGAATGAGATATCCCAGAAGCAGAAAGATACACATAGTATATACTCATTTATAAGTGCGTATTAGTAGATATTAGACATATAATATATGATAATCATACTAAAATCTGTACACCTAAAGAAGCTAGGCAAGAAGGAGGACCCTGGATAAGATAATCAATCCTCACTCAGAAAGGGAAACGGGATGGACATTGGAAGAGGGAATTTAACAGGGAACAGGACAGGAGCCTACCACAGAGGGCCTCTGAAAGACTCTACCTACCAGTGTATCAAAGCAGATGCTGAGACTCATAGCCAAACTTTGAGCAGAATGCAGGAAATCTTATGAAAGAAGGGGGAGATAGAAAGACCTAGAGGGGACAGGAGCTCCACAAGGAGAGCAGCAGAACCAAAAAATCTGGACACAGGGGTCTTTTCTGAGACTGATACTCCAACCAAGGACCATTCATGGAGACAACCTAGAACCCCTGCACAGATGTAGCCCATGGCAGCTCAGTCTCCAAGAGGGTTCCCTAGTATGGGAAATAGGGACTGTCTCTGACAGGAACTCAGTGACTGGCTCTTTGATTACCTTCCCGAGTAAGGTGGCCTTGTAAGGGGAGCAGCCTTACCAGGCTACAGAGGAAAACAATGCAGCCATTTCTAATAAGACCTGATAGGATAGGGTCAGAGGGAAGGGGAGGAGTACCTCTCCTATCAGTGGACTTGGGGAGGGGAATGGGAGGACCTAAGGAAGGGAGGGTGAGGTTGTGAGGGAATGAAGGAGGGGTCTACAGCTGGGATACAAAGTGAATAAACTGTAATTATTAAAAACATAAACACAATTTTAAAAAGAATTTAGACGAACATATATAGTGAATATATGCGCATATAATATAAATAAAATGTCTTTTAGTTTTTATATTTTTGAATTGTTTCATTGATGCTAAGTTCTTTTATAAACATTAATAATATAAAATTTTATATTTGTACAAATATATATTTATATACATATTAATATAAATACAAAATATATAATAAAATTAGCTTCAATTCTTTAAAGTACCTTTAAATATTTACATAAAATCTAATTTTAGTTAACTTAGAAAAACATGTTTAATATGTTCCACAAATATTACATATAGAAAAGTACTAATTATTCTTGAATAGAAGAATAAACTATTTAAAGCCTGGAACTTCCCTGAAGCTCGTTTTCATTATCCAACTGAGTCTGAGACTACTTTAAACCATTATGTCAAAAGAGAACTAGAGTTGTTTATCAAAGTCATGTTTTTTATAATTCAATATATGGCTGTGATTTTTCTTTTGGATCAGAAAAACATATGGTTTGAAGGTAGTTGAATTTATGTATTCTCTAGGTAAAAAGCTAATTAAAAGCAACAGTGTGAGTATAAAAAAGTCTAAGTATATTTCCTTGAACCTGAATGAAAATACTATACATTATGAGTCATACAATATATAAAATTACAGAAGAGAGATTCAAAGTAATTAAATACAGTGCATGCTACATGTTAGATAAGTAAAGCGTTACCTGTAACAGCTCCAACAGATAACTTCAGGAAAAAGTGTGCTTGACTGGGTTCTTCATAAAAGCCCATCATGACTCTGAGCCCACACATGTGATTGTTCAGAAGGGCTGCATACTCACTATAAACTTCTTCCCCCACACTAGTTTTCAATTCACTTCAGCAAGACCACTCTGTCCCTTCCTGAAAGGTTTCTGTTCAAGTAATCCATGATATCTTCCCATGCCATTCTCATGTCACTAAGTTCAGTAGCTATTTCTCAATCCTTTCAGTGCTGACCACTCATTTACTTGAGCTTTCAGTTTCCGTAGGGATCAATGATAAAACATAAGTTCTTTCCCACCCCCAAAACTCTATCAATGACTGCTTCTTCACTCTTGTCACTAGTAAGCGATTCTCTTTCATTTGTTTATGAATGGCCCATTTTTACAGTGTTCCCTATTTATTTATTTATTTATTTATTTATTTGTTTGTTTACTGGCTTTTCAGCCTGTTCATAGACCCCTCTCCCTTCTCTTCCCAGTCCCACCCTCATGTCCCTCTCCTCCTAGTCTCCTTCTTCTCTTCTCAGAGAAGGGGAAGCTCCCATGTGTACCAACCCCCCCACCCCCGACACACCAAGCCCAATCAGGGTAAGTGCATCCCCTGACTCTATTGCTTGCCTTTAGACCCCTTTTACCCTAGCTGAGCTAATTCTTTTATTGTCTTCTTTGAAGGTATTATTACCTTTGGAATGTCTTCAGGGTACCTGGGAATCAACAGTACCCTAAAATCAGCCATGTCCCAATCTAAACTCACTCTTCTCTGATTGTTTTCTAAGATTACCTCAACCTCAATGATTACCACCATAATCTAACCAAACTAGAAATCTAGCTGCTACTGTTGACATTGCTCTCCATCCAGTTCATTCCTAGCCCATCACCCCATCTAAAAGATGTTATTTTCTCAGCCTCCTACATGCTCATGAACTCTACACTCCACTATCACTAACGTTATTGACCTTACACTTCTGCAATAGCCTCCTAACATGTATGAGTCTTTTACATTATATTTCTAGCAGTATAGGCAGAATGAAAAAAATAAGCTTGAGTAATCTGTTAGATCAAAACCTGTATAATGATTTACCCAAGATATTGAAAATTGAAGTCATACATATCCATATACTTATATATGCATGAGTATACATACACACACACACACACACACACACACACACACACACACACCACACACACACACACACACAGGTTGATGATGAACAATCCACCCCCAAAAAATCTTTATTGTGTTTAAAAATTCAATTCAACCAATATTCTACTTGTACCTGATTCTCAGGCATTTGTTTGGTAAGGTATAATGAATATCATTTTTCTCTACCATTAAAAATCTAGATAAATTTATCTTACAGGCTGGTATTTTAGAAAACTGGGTAATTTATAATAGTATGAATTAACAACCTTACTCTGCTGGCTTCTATAGAATAAAACAGCAACTAAAACTATCTATAATACCTACGTTCTTAGATAATAACCAATAGGTTATATTTATGAGACCAAAGAAAGTATAAATAAAGAATAAAGTAATTTTTTATTTCATTATTGTTCAAGTGGGGTGTGTGCACAAGTGGAAGACAGAACAATTTTGTGAAGTGAGTTCTCCCCTTCCATCACATGGGTTCAGGGAATCAAATTCAGGTCCTCAGACTTGCATAGCAAGTACCTTTACCTGCTGAGCCATCTCACCATCCCAAAAGTAATTTATTAAACTAAACAATGCTTTCAATGTTTCTAGTAAAAATATGACAACATATAGCCATCACTTGGATGGAAAAATAAGTGCAGCTATCAGAAAGAGACAACCAATCAAAACACATGCTGAGCCTACCCGGGAAACAAGACAGATATCTAATACAATTATTTAAACAATTACATATAAACCAAGTAATTATGAGTTATACAATAATTATTTTTATATTTTGCTTTGTTTTGTTTTAGTGGTTCTGAGATTAAACCAAGGGATTAAACTACGCCAAAGCCCTAATTCTTGTAACCAGTATTTTAATGCACAAATATACTCTTCAGAAAGGCAGTAATTTGTGTCTTCTTTACTCATACAGTCTAAGCACCAAAAACATGTGCCTGGCACATAAAAGGTACTTAATGCTTTACTTAATAAATAAATGAAGGTAAGATGAACTGAGCATGTTAGACTACCAAGGCTAAGTAAATAATACTAGTTTCGAGGCAAATATTCTCAGTGACTCCAGTAGGATCAAATTTTTTCATGTACCCCTTAGATAATTTGCTTCTTTAAACTGCCACCATCTAAAAACTCTTTACAAAGCTATCTACTAGCAGAGAGAATTTCAAATGAAGGACATCATTTCAAGCAGAAGCAGTGGTTTGAGAGAGAGCACAAAAGTAGATGCCTAGAGTGTAAAAGAATACAAAAGCAACAGCTGGGTACACTTTTTTAAATTCTCATAAAAGTAAAGAATTTAGAACCTCTGCTCGGATGTAGCTCGTGGTAGCTCAGTAACCAATATGTTTTCCCTAGTAAGGGGAATGGACTATTTCAGACATGAACTCAATGGCAGGCTCTTTGACCTCCCCACCCCCCAAGGGAGAAGCAGTCCTGCTAGGCCACAGAGGAGGACTTTGCAGCCAGTCCTGAAGATACCTGATAAAACAGGGTCAGATGAAAGGGGAGGAGGTCCTCCCCAATCAGTGGACTTGGAAAGGGGCAAGGAGGAGTTGAGGGAGGGAGGTGGGATTTGGAGGGAATGAGGGAGTGGGATACAGCTGGGATACAGAGTTAATAAAATGTAACTAATAAAAAAATTAAAATCTGATTGGCCTGCTCTTTGATCACCTCCCCCTGAGGGGGAAGCAGCCTTACCAGGCCACAGAAGATGACAATGCAGCCACTTCTGATGAGAGCTGATAGTCTAAGATCAGAAAGAAGGAGAGGAAGACCTCCCCTATCAGTGGACTTGGGGAGGGGCATGCATGCAGAAAGGGGAGGAAGGGTGGGATCGGGAGGGGAGGAGGGAGGAGCTTATGGGGGATACAAAATGAATAAAGTGTAATTAATAATAATAATAATAAATTTAAAAAAAGATATAAAAACTGACATAAAATCCAAAAAAAAGTAAATAATTAAAACTGGAATTTTAAGATGGGATCTCAATAAATAAGGTCTTGAATTTCTCCTTCCCCACTAGCAAGTCCTAGATATATAGAAGCTATATATAAAACATAAGAAGCAATATGCCACAGTGCTTGACTGACACATGAGCTCCAATGTGGAACTCCAATAAGAAAAGAGAAAGAGGGACAGAGAGTGAGGGTAAGGACAGACAGGAGGGGAGGGAAAAGGAGAAGAGAAAGGAAGAAAAGAAAGAATAAAAAGTAGAGGAGGAGTAATCAAGAGAAGAAATCAATCTAAAAAGATGAAGGATATATATTCCTATTTTAATTTGTTTATGTTTTTGCTGAGGCTTTCCCCCTCAATTAGAAAAATGGAGCATCATATTAATGTGAAAAGTAGGTAAGCTACATATGTTTATACTTAGTGTTTTTAATCTTCCAAGTTTCCATCAGCTTATGTTTTATGTTCCTCACAGTGCGTGGGAGCTCAATTAGGTTAAGAACAGAATTTTTACCAATTCTGGTGACATACACTGGAATCCTGAACTCAGGACGCTCAGCCAGAAAAGTCATAACCTCAAGCATAGCCTGGTCTCAAAAACTAAAACACAAAGGAAGGAAAGCAAGATAGGATGAAAAGAGAAAGAGAAGGGTTTCCAAAACTATAAAGCACAGAACTTTACTCAAAAAGTGCTTTACCTTAATAAATCACTAAAACCTTCATGTGAACCTACTATTCCCAAACTTTACACCTTTCTAAACTGAAAAGACAATAGTTAAAACAGGAACTCTGGAAACATTATTTTTAGCTATCCAGTACAACAGACATATTTTCTCTATACAAATTTTATGCATTTTTCATCTTGTCATGATACAATTTAATAATTACTCAAATAAAATAAAGAAAAAAATAAAGATAAAATAAAATATGAAATAGAAATCATCCAGCAACTTTTGTAATTAAGTTGTAATGGGTTAAAATTCAGTTGTCTTAGTTTCCCAACACAGTTCCCTTGGAAAAAATTTCTTGAATAAATAATAAATTTCTAATAAATTTCTTGAATTCTAAAAGATGTTACTAATAAAATATTCACATTAATGTTTCTCATTATATCTAAAGTAATATTAATTGAATATAATTCAGAAATATGGTTTTTTTTTTTCTTTAAAAAGTGAGAAATCTTCCCAATTCTACCTCAGGAGTCTTCTTCAGTTTGGAAATTACTCTTCATGAATAAGTTCTGTCAGTTTCACAAGGATCTGATCAATACAACCAACACCTCTGTTAATCAGTTTTTCCCTCTCCCCAAGTTTCTGTACTAAATAATTAAAAGCATCCCCATGTACAGTGATGCACACCTGCAGTCCCAGCAATTGCAGCAGCTAAAACAGGCAGACCAAGAGTTCAAGACACACATAAATCCTGTCTCAAAATTTTAAATTGTTTTTGAAGATGAGGTTAATACTCAAGGGGAAAGTACTTGCCTATCATGTTTAAAGATCTGGATTTAATCATCACTATAAAAAATTTTAATATATAAAAGCAAATATTTAAAAACTAACAATATCATCTTAAGGAATCTATGTGTATTTTCTTTATTCCAGTGACAACTGAAGGTGGATGAGTAGGACTATAATTACTTATTGTCATTTTTCTCTACTATGAATATATTCAAACTTTCTACTGGATCTATATTTAAAATAAGTATTTATTAAATATAATATAATTATCTGCTTAAATATGTTTGCCTTTATAACATGATAAAGCTTGACAATAAAACTACCACACATGCCATCTCTAAATCATCAGTTCCCACTTAGGTTCCTAAGAAAAGATGACTAGGGATGGGGAGATGGCTCAGAGGTTAAGAACACTGATTGTTCTTCCAAAGGTCCTGAGTTCAATTTCCAGCAACCATATGATGGCTCATAATCATCTATAATGAGATCCAGCGCCCTCTTCTGATGTGCAGGCAGAATGATATATAAATAATAAATAAATGAATCTTAAAAAAAAAAAAAAAAAGAAAAGATGACTAAACAGAAACAGACATTGGGTATGTGAGACAATTCTTCTTTCTTAAAGATATAAAGATATAAAATTCTTCTTTCTTAGAGATATAAAGGGTTCATGGATTGAATCAACAGGAACATGTAAGAGGAACATCTCTTGCCTAGGTGCTTTCAATCCATATTCCATAAGTAGTATTTATTCACATTTCTCTAATGACCATACTGAATATCCTTTATTAACTTGCCATTTATATGTCTTATCTGGAAAATGTTTACAAACTTTGTCTCTATTTCTTAGTTCTTCATTCTTTGTCAGAAAGCTATATGTCTATCTTTACATTACAAATCTTCAAAATTAATATAGCAAAGCCTAAAATCAGGTAGTGTCTTCCTACTTTATTATTTATTTTCAAAACTGTTTTGGATGTTATAATCGATGTGTATTTCACTTAAGTTTTAGTATTAAATTGTGGCTATAAAATAAGAGGAACAGGGACTGTCTCTGTCATGAACTCTATGGCTAGCTCTTTGACTTCCCCACCCCCGTGAGAGGAGCATCCTAGCTAGGGCACAGAGGAGGACACTGCAGCCAGTCCTGGTGAGACCTGATAAGCTAGAGTCAGATGGAAAGGGAGGAGGACCTCCCCTATCAGTGGACTTAGAGAGAGGCAGGGAGGAGATGAGGGAGGGAGGCTAAGAGTGGGAGGGAATGAGGGAGGAGCTACAGCTGGGATACAAAGTAAATAAACTGTAATTAATATAGAAAAATAAAAATTTAATTAAAAATATCCTACTGGGGATTTTACTTATGTTTCCTAAAAATATAGATTACTTAGGAAACTGTTACATCTCATAAGAATGACTCTTTCATTCCATGAAGAGAATGTACTTATATATTTCTTTTGGTCTCCTTGAATTCTTTCACTGCTGTTTTCTAGTATTCCCAAGCACAAAGATAACAGTTTGCTAGATTTCTACATAACTACTTCATGGCTCTTTCGTTGGTACTTTGTGTATTTTAAGTTTTCCATTTCTTATTTTTCATTGCTAATATTTTTAAGTAGAATTAATGTTCTCATATTGACTTTGTTTTCTGTAAAACTGTAAAATGAGGCCAGGAACAGTGACATATGGCTTTAATACCAGCACTCAAAAGGCAGAGACAGGAAGATCTCTGATTTCCAGGCCAGCCTGGTCTACATGGTAAGTTACAAGCTAGCCAAAGTATATAGTGAGATTTTTGTCTCAAAAAAAAAATATGTAAAACAAAAGCCACATTTTGTTTTTGTACAAACCTTTTTTTTCCAAACCTTTTTATTTTAAAAATGAAAATGTCTCTGAAAAGTAGATACCATTTTAACATCATCCTTTCAAAATTTTGCTTTCCTTTTCCTTTTTTTTTTTTTTAACTATATGAAATAAGAAGAAACAATAACCAATTCAACATCCATGAGATGGAACCCATTCCCAACATTGCTTGGGCAACAAAGAACCTGAGACTAGATAGCCCAGAAACCTGGGTAAAACCAAACAATACTGTTATAATAAATAGATGATAAGTAAGTAGATAGGTAAATGGATGGATAGACAGATAGATATAGACAGAGAGAGAGAGAGATGTAGTGATAAAATGACTCCTAATAATATTCTGCTACACTCATAGATCAGTGCCTTATTTGGGCATCATCAGAGAGGCTTCCTCCTGCAGCAGATGGGATCAAATACAGAGACCCACAGCTAGACACAGAGAGACAGACCTTGGAAAACTCAGCCCTAAGTGGGAGGTCTCCATCAACTGTCCCATCTCCACCCCCTACCACCCAGAGCTCAGGGACCTCTGCAGAAGTGGAGACAGAAAAAGAACCAGAAAGGATAGAGAACACCAAGAAAACAAAGTTCTCACAAAAGCTTGTTTTCAAGAAAACAAAGAACTCACATAACCAAAGCAGAATGCACAGGAACTACACAGGTCTGTGCCAGGCCCTCTGCATTTATATTATGGTTTTCAAGTTGAATGCTTTTATGGGATTCCTAAGCATGAGAATGAGTGGGCTTCTGATTCCTGAGCCTTGTCTTACACTCTTTTCCTTTTGTTGGTTTTTCTTGTACAACTTGAATGTGATGGTCCTTGTTTTATTTTATATTTTGATTTTTTTAAAGAAAGAGAGAGAGGAAAGAAAGAAAGAAAGAAAGAAAGAAAGAAAGAAAGAAAGAAAGAAAGAAAGAAAGAAAGAAAGAAAGAAAGA
>NW_026596057.1:9364731-9398863 GCF_907164565.1 Psammomys obesus | reverse complement strand
AGAAAGAAAGAAAGAAAGAAAGAAAGAAAGAAAGAAAGAAAGAAAGAGAAAGAAAACCTTGCCACTAGGGTAAAGATTAACAACTGAACATTCAAATGTACTTGCTGGCTGAAGAAAAATCAGTGTTCTCCAATGGAGTGACACGAGGCGTATCAACCACTCCAGGACAGGCCCCACATTCATAAGTAGTTGACCAACATATAAAACATTCAACAATCTATTGTGTGTGCTTTTATTTGGCTATAGTTTGTTTTCTTTTTTTAGAGGGGGGTGGTATTTTATTTTGTTTTCTTAGTTTGGGGGAGTTTTGTTGTTGTATTAGGTTTTTGTTTGTTTTTTGAGAAAGAACTTAAAATTAGGTGGGTAGGGAGGGCTAGAGAATCTGGAAGAACCTGGGGAAAGGGAAGAATATAATCAAGATATATTTAAAGTTAAAATAGTTTCAAATAATAAAAATATAATAATAATTTTTAAGGTCCCAATATTATACCAAGTGAATGAGAATGTTCACAGTGAATATACCTACACTCTTCTACTCTTAGGATTTTATATTTAAAGATAAGAGCTGCAGCCCAGTGGTAGTGGCGCATGCCTTTTATCCCCACACTCTGGAGACAGAGGCTGATGGATCTCTAGCACAGGACAGCCAGAGCTACACACACACACATACACACACACACACAAACAGTTTTGAAAAACAAAGCAAACAAGCAAAAGATAAAACATAACAGCTGTAGATATTTTATAGTCACCTACTAGAGAGCTGTGAAAGCTCCCTGGATTTTCAGTTTGCTCATATCATATCATAGATGAGTGATTATGTTTTTTTTAAAGAGTTTTAAATGCATCCATTGAAATAATTACATTATTTTTCTTGTGGTGATAATCTGGTGATATACTAATTTGTTTTCAAATTCTGGCCCATACTTGATTTCCCAGAGTAAAGCCCAGTGTTAATGCTTTATTCCCTTCCTTTCTTATAAATCACTGAATCTGACATGTTCTTACTATCGTGGGGGATTTTTAAGCTTATGTTCCTAAGGCATACTTGACTGTGGTTTTGTCATAATATTTTAATTTGGTTTGGTGATCAGTGTATGCTAGTGTCATAAAATTAATTCAAAATAATTACCTTCTATATTCTGAGAAAGACTGCTTAAAACTTAACAGTTTGCATAAAACCTAACATAACTATTTGGTAGAATTTTATAATTAAAATTTGTTAAGAAAAAATTTTGAAGCAGAATTGGTTATTCTGTTCAGTTGGAAAGTGCTTGCCTATAATGAACAAAGCCCAGCATTGCACAAACTCCTTATGTTGGCACACCTGTAATGCTGGCACACCTGTAATGCTAGTGCTTGGGAGGTAGAGGAAAAAGAATCAGAAGCCCACATTATTCTTGTCTACATTCAAGGTCAGGCTAGCTAAGTGAGACACTGTCTCAAAAAGTACAAAAATTAATAAAGAAATGAGTTCAAAAATATCAAACCATTCAGGTTATTTTATTTTGAATGAACTTTGCCACTTCAGACCATTCCAGGAATTTGTTCATTTCATTTGGCCTTCAAACTTTAGGTAGGAAAAATAACTTCTTAAAGTAACTTAAATAGAACCTATACTGGGAGATCCACAGACAAACATGAAGGGCATCTGTGAATCCTGTTTTAATTTTTATGTTTTTCTTTAAAAAAATGTTTATATTTCAAGGGCCTCTGTAGTCAGCTAGTAAAGGCTCTTTCCATGTAATCCTGGAGACCTGAAACACACATAAAGGTTGAAGGAGAGTACTGGCTCCACAAAGTTGTCCTCAGAATGCCATATGTACATACCCCACCCACACACATATCAGGAATACAAATATATTAGATAAACAATTTAAAATATATTAAGATATTAAAATATTTTTTAAAATTAGTTTTATTTTTTACTGACAAATTTTAATTAGTATAAAAATTAATGCTAAGTATATAAATTAATTTTTTAAATAAAAAATACATAAATTCTTACCATCTTCCTAACAATTCTCCCCAAGAATAGAGGATCTTCTCAGGACAGTCTTTTGACACATCACCTGTTCCACTTGAAAGTTCGTTATCACTCTCTACAGAAAAAGAAAAAAATACACATTATATAAAGTATAAGTATTTCCAAACCATAAAACACAGGACATAGCTATATGTCTACCAAAAGCAAGCACTAGTGGCCAGATAAAGTTTTCAGACAATTTTATGAAAATTTTTATCTGCAGATAAGATTCTACAGACAGATCAAAAGACAGTAGTTTAAAGCTGGTTGTGATATCAGCAGATGGCAAAATGAGAGGTCTGGAGTCTCATTCCTCCTACAAATCATTCATCCATCATCTGTCCACATGTTAAAAAAAAAAAAACTGGAGAGAAACAACAGAAGCATAGCAAACAGAACTGAACGAGACCCAAATGATAGGGTATGAGGAGGAGTTCCCCAGTGCCCATGGTTTCTCCAGAGAAAGGGACACCATTCAGTCAGCAGCTTCCTGAGCATCACAAGATGCTCAGAGGCTCTCTGGTTACAGTTCCCTAGAAGAATGACATGGCTTGAGCATCTGATGTATATAAATGAAAACAAATAGTGTGTTGATCTTGATGGTACCTTTTGTTCCTGCCATCTGTGACTCTTTTATCGGAGACAACAGCCAACACTGTGCCCCATAAATATTTTAAGTACAAATTAAAAAAATAAACATTTTAAGAAACTAAAGATTTCAGCAGGCAAAATTTTATACATGGTAAAAGTGCTGAAAATAGTAGCTGGTGGGTGCTCAGCCCTAAACGGAAGATCTGTATCACACATACCCCAACCTTGCCTCAGGATACATGGCTGAAGAAAAGAGGGCAGATAGAGTGGAAGAGCTCCAAGAGTTGAAGGAATGCTGCGAAATCTGTTTTCTGAGTGTAATAGGGCTGTTGTGCAAATGAACTCATTCAACTGTAGTTACTTAGAGGAGGCCTGCATAAAATTGAGCCCAATACTATTTCATCATGAATGGGGAAGGTTCATGAGAGAAAGGGAATATAATGGACCCAATTTATCTAAATTATAAAAGTGCATTTGGCATCCCAAAAATACAAGATAGTTTAAAAATTTGTCCATCAGAGCACAACTACCAAGGCTTATCAATGCTGTTCCTTGTAGCTCCCACAAGGATCTTTGTGAAGAACAGAACTCAAGATACTACAAAAGGTAGTAAGCCAACATAAAATAATTCATATCTAGAATAATAATTCATTTAATGAACAAAAGCTTATCTAGGCAGACTAAAAGAATTAATTGGTCATAGCCATTCACAAATTCAGAGAAAACAAAACACATATACACACACAGAAAATGTATAATTATTTTAGACTAATAACAGGTAAGAATTGGGGCATTTTATTTAAAACCTGAGCATCACTCTGGATAACAAAATGAAGACAAAAGTTCGACCCATAGCTGGGCTCAAAGTTGGCAACAGCTCACATAAGCAGCTCTGAAGCTAGTAAGAAGCTCATCACGACAAACAGAGAGGTTTTGTTCTAAAGCTAAAGCAGATGAAGTTTCAGTGGTGTCTGAGGAACACTGAGTGCAAACATGCACTGATTATATGGGGTAAACAACTACCCCAAGAAATCCCTACATTCTCACAGAAAATGAGACACTTTTGAGAAAGGACACCATTAAAAGTTAGCTTTCTTTCCACATAGTAAGCACTAAGCATATATTTACAAAATAAAGTTTTCACTTTTTAGTGTTATACTTTGGGCATATTCTAATACTTTAAAAGTATGGACACTGTGAGGTGTAGTGCACACAAAAGAGATGTTCCCCACCCTTGCCCCTTGCCATCTCCAGCAGGCAGGAGAGCTAGTCCCAGGGTCATGAGAGCAGGAGAAGTGGCCCTGCCCCTTGCAGGCTGCAACATTGCTAAGCTAGCTAGGGCAGTGGTAGAGAGCTCACCCTGATGGTGTGGGTACAGAACTGCCCGGCTGAGTAACTAAGCTACCACCCAGGCCCAGATCCAGGACTTTGAGTTGGCCAACCTCAATATCTACCCCATCTATGAACTGCTGGAGGGCATGAAGAGGCCAGGCCTGCAGATGAGTATGAATGGATACCCAGAGGAGTGGGACTGGGGTACGTGATGTGAAATTCACAAACAAACAATAAAAATATTGTTTAAGTATAGGTAATTATATGGCAGGAATTCTTATCTTTTGAATAGTTTCTATTGCCATATGTGTTATTTTAATTTCTTACTAGTGAGTAATAAAATTATCACTGACAACAGCAATATATTTTCTTTCTGGCAATTTCCTATTGCTTTCCATTGCAAGGGGGAAATATGCACACATGCATGCAGAAAGGGGTGGGAGGGTGGGATCGGCAGGAGAGGAGGGAGGGGCTTATGGGGGGATACAAAATGAATAAAGTGTAATTAATAAAAAATTTAAAAAAAAAAAAGAAAAAAAAAAGATCTCACCATAATTATAGATGCTCTGAATAGTACTTTAGTCAATCAGGAAATCCGGGTGAAAAATCAGCAAATGTTAGCTCATGAAATCAAAATCATCTTATAGCAAAGAAAATATTTAATGCAGTGAGGTGCTTAACATGTAGATATACAGAGAGCTCAAGAATTAACAAATCAAACGACCCAATGAATAAATGAGCTAATAAAATGAGCATAAAGTTCTTACAAGATAAAAATCAAGTTGCAACTATATCTATGGAAAAGTGTTTGACTTTACTAGTCATCAGATAAATGAAAATCAAAATTATGAGGTCTGCAAAGTCCTCCTCTGTGGCTTAACAGGACCTGATAAAACAGGGTCAGATGAATGGGAGGAGGTTCCCCCCCCCCCATCAGTGGACTTGGAAAGGGGCAGGGTGAGGAGGGAGGGAGGGTGGGATTGGGAGGGAATGAGGGAGCAGGATGCAGCTGGGATACAGAGCTAATAAAATGTAACTAATAAGAAAAAAATAAAAATTAAAAAAAGAAAAAAAAAACATAAAAACCTAGACTAACAGAGGAAAAACACAAGAAGATGAGAAAAAAACGAACATAATTTTAAATAATACCTGATTCCTGACAAATAATTACAAAATTTAAATTAAATTAAAATTAAATTACAGAGTTAAAAGTTAAATATTTGAAAAGAAAAAAAAAGTGTTTACTCAAAGAAGACACAAGTCCTAGTTTGCTTTTCTGTTGCTGTGAAAAACACTATGAACAAATGCAAGGTGAAAGAAAAGGGCTTATTTAATTTTATTCTTCCAGATCACCACCATGCAGGAAACTCAAAGAAGAAACCTTGACTAGGAACTGAAGCAGAAACCATGGTGAAACAGGCTTGCAGGCTCACTTCCGGCCTAACTCAGTGACCTCTCTTACACAGCCCAGGCATACCTCTCTAGGTATGAGCCATCCATAGTGATCTTGGTTCACAAACATCAATCAATAATAATAATAATAATAAATGCACAGCCCAGAAATGCCCAGGGACAAATTTAATGATGACGCCTGTCAATCTAGAATATTATCAAAGTTATTTTCCATTATTTTACTCATTATTATTATTATTATTATTATTATTATTATTATTACTATTAATATTACTATTACTATTATTATCTGCAGTGGGGTATATGCCATTGTTCATGCTGGGAACAGGGTAGATGATAACTTTTGGGAGTGGATTCTTCCTTCCTACCTTGGGTTCCAGGGAATAAACTCAGGTGACTGGGGTTGTGTGGCAAATACCTAACTAAGCCACCTCTCTGGCCCAGTAAGAAAGTTATTTATCTTGATTATTTTAACATAGTATAATTGAGATAGCCCAATCCTAAGGCCAAATATGGATGGCCTTATATATAATGTCATGCATAACAGAGCCAAAATATACATGATCATATGAAAGTTGACATACTTGAAAAAAATCATAAAAATTAACACAAAGAATTTCCTCAATTTCTAAACTATTATAACATTCTTCAACATTGAAAGTACGGTGACAATTGTGGTACTTTTCCACAATGGAATACTAATCAGCAATTAAAAACAAGGAAATCATGAAATTTGCAGGCAAATGGTGGGACCTAGAAAAGATCATCCTGAGTGAGGTAACCCAGAAGCAGAAAGGCACACATGGTATATACTCACAAATATAGACCTATAAGATAGAACAAACATACTGAAATCTATACACCTAAAGAAGATAAACAAGAAGGAGGACCCAGGGTAAGATAATCAATCCTCACTTAGAAAGACAAATGGGATGGACATTAGATGTAGGAGAAAACAAGTAACAGGACAGGAGCCTACCACAGAGGGCCTCTGAAAGACTCTACCTAGCAGTGTATCAAAGCAGATACTAAGACTCATAACCAAACCTTTGGCAGAGTACAGGAAGGGGGAGTTAGTATGATGTGGAAAGAATAGGAGCTCCATAAGGACCAAATATAACTGGGCACAGGGGTCTTTTCTGAGACTGACCATCCACCAAGGACCAGGTATAGATATAACCTAGAACCTCTGCTCAGACGTAGCCTGTGGTAGCTCAGTAACCAATTGGTTTCCCATGGTAAGGGGAACAGGGACTATTTCTGACAGGAACTAAATGGCAGGCTCTTTGATCTCCCCACCTCCCTGGGGAGGAGCAGTCCTGCTAGGCCTGCTAGGAGGACTTTGCAACCAGTCCTGAAGATAACTGATAAAACAAGGTCAGATGAAAGGGGAGGAACTCCACCCCTATCAATGGACTTGGAAAGGGGCAGAGAGGAGATGAGGGAGGGAGGGTGGGATTGGGAGGGAATGAGGGAGCAGGATACAGCTGGGATACAAAGTTAATAAACTGTAACTAATATTAAAAAAAAAATTTAAAAAAGAAAGTACATTGACTTATTAGAAACAATATGTTCAAAGCAAAGGAAACCACAGTTTGAGGATTTCTTCCCAAAAAAAGTATAACCATTTAATTCTGAATTAGTTACATATAAGAATCCTCTCAAAATCTAGATTCTCTGATACCAGTCAAAGGATACATTCTCACACAGGCATCTCCAAGAACAGCAGTCTAAAACTTGCTCTATTAACCTCCTTTATGAACATTTATGCATTACTGCAGTACCTATACTATTAGCAGACCAACAAAGCCAAAGAGATGGTTCTGTTTCCTAAATCTAACTTTCAAAAATATTTGTATTCATTAAGCAAACATTTACTTAACACCTACCAACTCAGCAATGGGAATTCAAAAAGGAATAAAATACCATCTGCCCCTTAGGAACTCACACTCCACAGTGAGAGAGATGAATAAAAAAAGGCCGTATTTATTTATTTCTTTTTGAAGCTATATTTTTTTGTTTAATTTTATTTTTTTCTTATCAGTTACATTTTATCAACTCTGTATCCCAGCCATGTCCCGATCCCTCATTCTCTCCCAATCCCACCCTCCCTCCCTCATCTCCACCGTGCCCCTTTCCAAGTCCACTGATGGGGGGGACCTCCTCCCCATTCATCTGATCCTGGTTTATCAGGTATCTTCAGGACTGGCTGCAAAGCCCTCCTCTGTGGCCTAACAGGACTGCTCCTCCCTTAGCGGGTGGTGAGGTCAAAGAGCCAGTCATTGAGTTCCTGTTAGAAATAGTCCTTGTTCCCCTCACTATGGGAAACCAACTGGTTACTGAGCTACCACAGGCTACATCTGAGCAGAGGTTCTAGGTTATATCCATACATGGTCCTTGGTTGAATGTCAGTCTCTGAAAAGACCCTGTGCCCAGATATATTTGGTCCTTGTGGAGCTCCTATTCTTTCCCCATCATACTAACTCCCCTTCTTTCATATGATTCCCTGTACTCTGCCGAAGGTTTGGTCATGAGTCTTTGTATCTGCTTTGAAAACACTGCTAGTTAGAGTCTTTCAGATGCGCTCAGTAGACTCCTGTCATATGTTCAATGCACATCCCATCTGTCTTTCTAAACAAGGATTGATCATCTTACCCCATGTCCGCTCTCTTGCTTATCTTTTTTAGGTGTATAGATTTCATTATGCTTATCATATCTTATAGGTCTATATAAGTGAGTATATACCGTGTTTGTCTTTCTCCTTCTGGGATATTTCACTCTGAATGTTCTTTTCTAGGTCCCACCATTTGCCTGCAAATTTCATGATTTCCTCCTTTTTGATTGCTGAGTAGTATTCCATTGTGTAAAAATACCACAATTTCTGTATCCATTCCTCCGATGATGGACATCTGGGTTGTTCCCAGGGTTCTGGCTATTACAAATAAAGCTGCTATAAACATGGTTGAGCAAGTATCCCTTTTGTGTACTTGAGCAAAGTTTGGGTATATACCTAGCAGTGGTATAGCTGGGTCTTGAGGAAGCACTATTCCTAATTGTCTTAGCGCCAGTTAGATTTCCAGAGTGGTTGTACCAGTTTACATTCCCACCAGCAGTGGAGGAGGGTTCCCCTTTCTCCACAACCTCTCCAGCATGTGTTGTCACTTGAGTTTTTCATCTTGGCCATCCTGATGGGTGTAAGGTGATATCTCAGGGTCGTTTTGATTTGCATTTCCTTGATGGCTAATGAGGTTGAGCATTTAAGTGTTTCTCTGCCATTTGATATTCCTCTGTCGAGAATTCTCCTTTTAGCTCTGTTCCCCATTTTTTAACTGGATTACTTGGTTTGCTGCTTTTCAGCTTCTTTAGTTCTTTGTATATACTGGATATTAGTCCTCTGTCAGATAAAGGGTTAGTGAAGATTCTTTCCCAATCTGTAGGCAGTCGTTTTGTTTTGATCGACGGTGTCCTTTGCTTTACAGAAGCTTTTCAGTTTCATGAGGTCCCATTTATTGATTAGAGCCTGTGCTGTTGGTGTTCTGTTGAGGAAGTTGTCTCCTGTGCCAATGAGTTCTAGGCTGTTCCCCACTTTTTCTTCTAACAGAGTTAGAGTACCTGGTTTTATGTTGAGGTCTTTGATCCACTTGGACTTTAGTTTTGTGCAGGGTGATAAATATGGATCTATTTTCATTTTTCTGCATGTAGACATCCAGTTGGACCAGCACCATTTGTTGAAGATGCTGTCTTTTTTCCATTGAATGGTTTTGGCTGCTTTGTCAAAAATCAAGTATTCATAGGTGTGTGGGTTTATTTCTGGGTCTTCTATGTGGTTCCATTGATCCTCCTTTCTGTTTTTATGCCAATACCATGCAGTTTTTATTACTATTGCTCTGTAGTACAACTTGAGATCAGGGATGGAGATACCTCCAGATGAACTGTTGTTGTACAGGATTGTTTTGGAGATTCTGGGTTTTTTTGTTTCTCCATATGAAGCTGAGAATCTTTTTTTTCAAGGTCTGTAAAGAACTGAGTTGGTATTTTGATGGGAATTGCATTGAGTCTGTAGATTGCTTTTGGCAGGATGGCCATTTTCACAATGTTAATCCTACCAATCCATGAGCATGGGAGATCTTTCCATCTTCTGAGATCTTCTTCAATTTCTTTCTTCAGAGACTTGAAGTTTTTCTCAAACAGGTCTTTCACTTGCTTGGTTACTGTCACCCCAAGGTACTTTATGTTATTAGTGGCTATTGTGAAGGGTGTTGTTTCCCTAATTTCTTTCTTGGCCCTTTTGTCTTTGGTATACAGGAGGGCTTCTGATTTTTTTTGAGTTGATGTTGTACCGTATTTATAACAGAGTATTTTAAAAATCATTATCGTGGTCCTCTAAAGAATAATTAAAGCATGACAGTGGGAGGATTAACCCTGTCTCCATGTGTAGGGGAAGACTGCTTAGAAAAATAAAGAGGTAGCACTATTCCTAATTGTTTGAGAAAGCGCTAGGTTGATTTCCAAAGCGGTTGTACATGGTTACATTCCCACCAGAAATAGAGGAGGGTTCCCCTTTTTCCACACCTTCTTCAGCATGTGTCATCCCTTGAGTTTTTGATCTTAGCTACTCTGATGGTTGTGAGGTGGAATCTCAGGGTCATTTTGATTTGCATTTCCCGGATGACTAATGATGCTGAACATTTCTTTAAGTGTTTCTCTAGCATTTGATATTCCTCTGTTGAGAATTCTCTGTTTAGCTCTGTACCCAATTTTTTTTAACTTTTATTAATTACATTTTATTCATTTTGTATCCCCCATAAGCCCCTCCCTCCTCCCCTCCCGGTCCCACCCTCCCCCCCTTTCTACATGCATGCCCCTCCCCAAGTCCACTGATAGGGGAGGTCCTCCTCTCCTTCTTTCTGATCTTAGTCTATCAGTTCTCATCAGAAGTGGCTGCATTGTCAGGGTTCTAGGTTATCTCCACGGATAGTCCTTGGTTGGAGTATGAGTCTCTGGGAAGTTTCCTGTGTTCAAATTATCTTGTTCTGTTGCTCTCCTTGTGGAGTTCCTGTACCCAATTTTTTAATTCGATTACTTGGCTTGTTGGTGTTTAACTTTTTGAGTTCTTTATATATTCTGGATAGTAGCCCTCTGTCATATATAGGATTGGTGAAGATCTTTTTCCAAACTGTAGGCTGTCGTTTTGTTCTACTGACATTGTCCTTAGCTTCACAGAAGCTTTTCAGTTTCATGAAGTCCTATTTTTTGATTGTTGATCTTAGAACCGGTTGCCAGGCCACAGAGGAAGATGATGCAGCTGGCCCTGATAAGACCTGATAGGCTAGGGTCAGATAAAAGGGGAGGAAGTCTTCAGCTATCAGAGGACTAAGGGAGGGGGCAGAGGGAGGGTAAGTCGGACTGGAGGAGAAGGGGGAGATTAGGGCGCACACTTCATCTAGTGGTCTCTGAGAAAATACCAAGACCTTGTGCTAAGATGAAAACAATCAGAAAAGTACAGCTCAGGTGCCTTCATCTTCTAACTGAAAGTATCATGTGCACTAGCATTGACAAAGTAATCCAAAGGAAAGGCCTAAGCCCATAGGAGACAGCTGTATTAAGTCGTGACTGCATTACAAACCCTTCATCTGGCTGCAGCTAGCTAAGCAGTCAACTCTTTACAGGGCATCATTATAAAGCAGTCATGGTCTTAGCACCATCACTTAATCTCAGAGTCTCCGTTTCCAGAAGCATAAATGAGATAGTTGGGTATAACTAAATTCAACAATTATAGTAACTGAAAATAAGTAATATCTAACTTGTTACCAGCCTCCTAATTTAAGTATTTAATGGTTTCAGCTTATTGACAATGCCCTTAATGTGGCAGACAATACTAAGAGAACCAGGTCAGCACCCTCTCTCCTCAGACAGGAACTCACAGTTGCTATCAGCAATTTTGGCCTCCAACTCAAGCCCCAGCATGAGGTAAATAAAGAATGAAAAATTTGCCTTATCTAGGTCCTACATAAAATGGGGCAAGTACACAAGAAACAAAAAGAATAAAGCCAGACCTAAGAAAATGTTTTAGCAAGAAAAATACTGCAAAATATGTGAACAAGCTTCAATCTACTTTCTTGAAAAAAATAAATAAATAAAATGTCACTTCATGGTACTATGAGAAGTAAATTAATAATTCACAAAATAAGTATTTCATACATATTTGACATTATTATTAACTAGAAAATAGAATTAATTGCTTTGTGAATCAGCTAATCTGTTTCCACAGTGGCAAGATGACCCATTGGATATTAAGAGGATTCTACTTCCAGAGAAGGTAATCAGTAGATGGCCAAGGTTATCATTACCATGTTTCACTCTGAATCCTAATCACTAGATTGGCAGCAGAAGAGGCTAAGGTAACCACAGAAGCACTCCTAGACAAAAGATCAAGGAAGAACTAGGCTCCAAAGAACTGTACACTTACTGCTGCTTACGAAGAAACCATACTTCATATGAGGGACTGCAGACAGGAAACACTGACAATAATCACAGGCATGTAGAGGTGCCCAATAATACTGTTGCTGTTACCATCAAAGAAAGCAGGATGCAGACCACAAAAGAGCAAGTCCAACATGCATTTAGTCTCAGACATACCAGACAGCAATGCTGACAAACTACATGATCATTCTCCAGAACACATTTCTAAGGTCACTCAAAATATAATTAGGATCTCCATGTCAGGCTATATTCATGAATATATATATGCATATGTGACTATATGTATATGTAAACACACACACACACACACACACACACACACACACACACACACATATATATATATATATATATATATATATATATATATATATATGAATGCAATAACAATTAGTAAAAAGAGAGAGAGACAAACCAGGAATTTGAAGTAGATTGGTGAGGGGTATGTGAGAGGGTTTCCATGGAAGAAAGAGAAGGAAGAAATATTGTAATTAAATTGTAATTTTGAAAAATAGATAAAAGATCTGTCTGCAAAACATAAAGACATTTTAACTTGTCATACCACACATAGTCTGGTGCTGAGAAAGCATGAAACAGGCCTATGTGAGCAATGGTCACAGAGCCAGCAGGGCAAACACTCAAATACCCGGCAGAAGGAAAAGCTTTCTGAGGGAAGGCGATAATCCCCTGGATTATCTCCAGGTTTCCTAGTAGGTTTGAGGCATATACTCATGTTATGCAAGAGTAAGTCTATGCTGAGAGTGAAACAATACAGCCTGCTATTCAGATAAACAACCGTGGAATGGGTATAAGAGACGACAGAACTGGTTTCTCTTTACTCCCCTTTCCTGGCTTCCTTTAAAACTAACCTGTATGTAGATCTATAAAATAAGCCATGTTTAACCCAGCTATCGATATAGTCCAACACTACATTTCTGACATATCAAGTCTTAAGAGGTTCAACACTTACAAAGGATACCTTCAAAATTAATTTACTAGCACAATAAAACATATCAGCCTCACTAGTAGTAAGGGAAATATAAATAAAATGAAATGCTATATATGTTAAATCAATACACTAAAAATGGAAAGCACTGATAGAATCTACTATGAAGGTTTGAAAGTAAAGGTGCTTAGATACATTACTTACTATAGAGGAATAAGTTTGCAATCTTTTGGCAGATAATTTCGGTATTGCCTATCAAAAGCCAGGCAGGCCTGAATATTATACACAAGAAAGGCTATTTTTGAAAAATATTTATACATTCATAATAGCAAAAAAGAAAAGAATGTAAGTTGCTTATTGTACCCTCAAAAGAAAATTGGATAAATAATTTATATTATATTCATGCCACAGAATACTATAAAATTAAAGGATATGCTAAATTTGTCCATATAAAACACATTTAATATGTTCAAGGCCAGTCTTGAGTATGTGAGAGACTATCTCAGACAGACAGACTGACTGTCAGACAAGCAGATAGAGGAAACAAATGGAATTTAGTATTAACTTAAAACTTTAGCAATTACCCCCATCACAACAGTCCTAGAAAGGGAATATTATTTAATAAATGTTTCATTTATGTTCAAAATTCAAGGATTTTTTAACTAAATGGTAATTTTTATTTTTTCATCATTGTGATGACTATTTTTAATTTAAATAAAATTACATAATTTCTCATTCTTTACTCTAGCTCTTCCTAGTTAGTATCCCACGAACTTTTCCCCTGTTCCCTCTCAAATAGATAGCCTCTTTTTTTTATTATTATACTTGTTACACACGCGCATGTACAGAGACACATCTGTATGTATGTGTATGTACAAATATATATAAATAGAACCTGCTCAGTACATTTTTGTTGTTTGTGGGTTTATGACTTCAAGGCTGACCACTTTGCACTGTAAAATCAATGGCAGGCTCATCTTTTGAAGAGACTAATTGCCTTCCTCCCAGCAGCAGATAGTTACCTGTAGCTCTTTATTTAGGAGTGAGACCCACAGAATTCTTTCTCTTTTCACATTATTATAAGCACAGATATTGCCATTTAGCAATTTTTAATAAGGAGTACTACAGAAGATGTTCTCTGAATAGTGTTACAAGAAATTTGAGTATGTGATCATTTTCTTTGTCCAAAATTGAAGCACAAGCTCTGCTGCCACATATAAAAACATGCATACCCAAAGTTTGCTAAATTTGACTTCCCTCTTACATCTTATATTTCATCAATCTGATCTCTATCATGTCCTATAACTGTTATTACAAGTATTCATAAGGCAATTATAATATATCTAAGACAAATGGATTTTGATCTCACTTTTAAAATTTGCACAGTCATTATACACACACACCACACATACATATACAAATAAAGAAATAAATGACATAAAAGGAAACTTTTATACATAAAAATATATTAATTAGCATGAAGAACAATGAAGGAAGCAGCTGGGAAGTAAGACATTAATCACACTGATGCAGGAAAAATCATGTGTACCTGCATGTAAATTATAGAACATAAAATTTACACAAATTAACACTAAAAGAAATGGGAGAAGATGCCAGAAAAAATCAAATAATCATAAGCTAAGTAACCAAATAACGACATTTAAAAATACCGTACGGCCTGGCCACATGGATCAACATGTGAGAGTGACTGTGACACAAAGCTGATGACCTTAGTTAGACCCTTCTCTCCCACAGTGGAAGGACAGAACTCCACAAAGTGGTTCTGCCCCCTAACATGCACACCACAGCACATGTGCCTGTCTACACTTCGCTCTCTTCCCTCCTTCCCTCCCCCCTCAATATCTTTTTCTCCTCTCTCTGTCTCTCTCTGCCTTACACACACACACTTACAAATCCCTTCCTGAATTCTTTCTGAAATATTTGTACTATAAAAACTAGTTATATTCACGACTTTACTATAAAGTTAGGCTTCACGCAGTGCCTTTATATATATATTTTTTTTTGGTTTTTTTTTTAAGTTTTATTTTTCTCATTAGTTACATTTTGTTAATTCTGTATCCCAACTGTATCCCTCCTTCCCTCCCCCGTCCCACCCTCCCTCCCTCATCTCCTCCCTGCCCCTTTCCAAGTCCACTGATAGGGGAGGACCTCCTCCCCTTTCATATGACTACGTTTTGTCAGGTATTTTCAGGACTGGCTGCAAAGTCCTCCTCTGTGGTCTAACAGTACTGCTCCTCCCTTGGGAGGTGGGGAGGTCAAAGAGCCACTCATTGAGTTCCTGTTAGAAATAGTCCTTGTTCCCCTTACTATGGGAAACCAATTGATTACTGAGCTATCACGGGTCACATCCGAGCAGAGGTTCTAGGTTTTATCCTCTTATGGTCTTTGGTTGAGTGTCCATCTCAGAAAAGACCCTGTGCACAGATATGTTTGGTCCTTGTGGAGTTCCTATCCTTTCCACATCAAACTCCCCTTCTTTCGTATGATTCCCTGCACTCTGCCGAGGGTTTGGTTATGAGTGTTAGTATCTACTTTGATACACATCAAAGATATAATTCACCATGACCAAGTAGGCTTCATCCCAGGCATGCAAGGGTGGTTCAACATACAGAAATCCATCAATGTAATCCACCACATAAACAAACTGAAGGAGAAAAACCACATGATCATCTCCTTGGACGCTGAAAAAGCATTTGACAAAGTCCAACACCCATTCATGTCTAAAGTCTTGGAGAGATCAGGGATACAAGGCACATACTTAAACATAGTAAAGGCAATATACAGCAAGCCTACAGCCAACATCAAACTCAATGGAGAGAAACTTAAATCAATCACACTGAAATCAGGGACAAGACAAGGCTGCCCACTCTCTCCATATCTCTTCAACATAGTACTTGAAGTCCTAGCCAGAGCAATAAGACAACTAAAGGAGATCAAGGGGATACAAATCGGAAAAGAAGAGGTCAAAGTGTCACTATTCGCAGATGATATGATAGTATACATAAGTGACCCCAAAAATTCAACCAGAGAACTCCTTCAGCTGATAAACACCTTTAGCAAAGTGGCAGGGTACAAAATCAACTCAAAAAAATCAGAAGCCCTCCTGTATACTAAAGACAAAAGGGCTGAGAAAGAAATTAGGGAAACAACACCCTTCACAATAGCCACTAATAACATAAAGTACCTTGGGGTGACAGTAACCAAGCAAGTGAAAGACCTGTTTGAGAAAAACTTCAAGTCTCTGAAGAAAGAAATTGAAGAAGATCTCAGAAGATGGAAAGATCTCCCGTGCTCATGGATTGGCAGGATTAACATTGTGAAAATGGCCATCCTGCCAAAAGCAATCTATAGATTCAACGCAATTCCCATCAAAATACCAACTCAATTCTTTTCAGACCTTGAAAAAAAGATTCTCAGCTTCATATGGAGAAACAAAAAAACCCAGAATCTCCAAAACAATCCTGTACAACAACAGTTCATCTGGAGGTATCTCCATCCCTGATCTCAAGCTATACTACAGAGCAATAGTAATAAAAACCGCATGGTATTGGCATAGAAATAGAAAGGAGGATCAATGGAACCGAATAGAAGACCCAGAAATAAACCCATGTACCTATGAATACTCGATTTTTGACAAAGCAGCCAAAACCATTCAATGGAAAAAAGATAGCATCTTCAACAAATGGTGCTGGTCTAATTGGATGTCTACATGCAGAAAAATGAAAATAGACCCACATTTATCACCCTGCACAAAACTAAAGTCTAAGTGGATCAAAGACCTCAACATAAAACCAGATACACTAAATCTGTTAGAAGAAAAAGTGGGAAACAGCCTAGAACTCATTGGCACAGGAGACAACTTCCTCAACAGAACTCCAACAGCACAGGCTTTAAGAGCAACAATCAATAAATGGGACCTCATGAAACTGAAAAGCTTCTGTAAAGCAAAAGACACCGTCATCAAAACAAAACAACTGCCCACAGATTGGGAAAGAATCTTCACCAACCCTTTATCTGACAGAGGGCTAATATCCAGTATATACAAAGAACTAAAGAAGCTGAAAAGCAGTGCCTTTATATTTTAAAGACCTTTGGAAAGACTACAGAAGGGGTCAACAGTTAGAGCACTGGCTGCTCTTCCATAGGACCTGGACTGGGTTGCCAGCATCCACATGGTGGCTCAGTTTATTCCAGGAGTCCAGTGCCCCCTTATGGTCCCTGTAAGCATTAAACATATCCAAGATGTGCAGGCATATATGCAGAGAAAAATATATATATAATTTTTAAATTAAAAATAGAATGAGAAAACACATGTAGGCAGTATATTGCAAGTTATGGTTACATGAAAAAAAATTTCAATGAAATTCAATATGCCTAGGAATTAAGGCCAAGTACGAGGTCCCATATACAAGCAGGACTTCATAAAACTAAAAAAAAAGAAGAAGAAAATTCTGTACAGCTAAAAAAATAATAATCTAGTGGAATGGAAACCCACAGAGTGGGAGAAAATCTTTGTCAGCCATATATCTGACACAAAAGAATATCCAGACTACACAAAGAACTCAAAAAACAAAGTCAAGCAAACAAACAACAAAAATTAAAAATGGGTAAAGGCTCCAAATACTCAGATGTGCATATAAAACACACAGTAACCAAAGAAATCAATATAGAGGGACCATAGGTTGAGGCGAGGAGCAAGGAAAAATAGCAGGATACAGGACATATAAAGTGGAAAATGGAATAGTAGGGAGGGAGCTTCAACTGGGAAAGAGAGAGGGAGGTCAATTCAGAAGAGTGAGGGATGAGGGACAAATAAGACCAAGGTTGTTTGATAAAACCTCAAGGAATCTTATTATTTTACATTTCCCTAAAATTATACACAATATATAAATGTGTGGGCATACACACACATAGCTTAACAGAAGTTAAGCCACTTGGGTTTATAATGTTCCCCAAAAGAGCCACATACTAATAAAAATCCCAGTACCAGAAACAACCAAACTAAAATCTTTTCATATGGTTGGTTGATCACGGTACTCCAAATAAATGCCACAATATAGATTATCCATGTAGCCCTTGGCTGCTTCTCAGCAGTTGAGTGTGGGCTCCTATTACTGAATACACTGCACATTAGTACACAAATTTACATACTTCAAGCTGGATCTGACCTGAAAGCCTCTTTTGAAAGCCTAGCATCAATGGTACCAGAGGGAAGCAATTAAACAGTCCTTCCCAGGTACAACACCTATGAAACATGACAATTACCAGCAAAATATGCATAAAGGTGCAATGTGGGGCACTCATATATTGGTGGTCTAACTTCACTGAAGGTCCACCAGCTGTCTAACTAAAGGTCCACTCAAAAAGGAGATAAATCACACCTGGTGCTAAAATCCCAGCCAGCTTCCCAGAATTATGAACATTAGAAATCTGCTGCCACTTTGCGAGACCAACATAGTTCCTTATGGTATCCTATTCCTTCTTAAACCTACCGCCATGTGTAGCTACCACCTGTCATTACAGCAAATGGAAACCATCACAGAAAACCACAACTTGACACAATACAGAAATCAACAGATTGTGGAGAGCTCAGTCCCCATGGATACACTTACATTACAGCTCTTGCATCTATAGATGAGGAAACATCGTATAAGAGAGTAAGAAAAGAATGTAGCAAGAGCTAGAAAGTCTGCTATGAAGCAGTCTTTCCAAGAAATGGCTGTATAAACAAGACCAGAACAATTGTAATCTTTTTTAAAATTTTGTTAATTTATTACAATTTATTCACTTTGTATCCCAGCTGTAGCACAATTGTAATCTTGATGGACGTGTTAATGTGGAAGGAACAAAATTTCACAGGGTCCCACCCATAGACAAAGAACTACAGACAATCCCTTACTGATTTGCCAATGCTGAGTAATGAGTTTTAAAACCATATACACACCAACAACAAAAACAACATAGGAGGTTGTTTTTATATATGCTTGTATATAACACATACACACACATATATATGTGTTTAACAATAATAAAGATAAAGAGGCTATCTTGAGATTTGGGGGACAGATGCAGGAGGGGTTCAAGAGAGGGTAACTGGGAGGGGCTGGAAGAAGGAAGAGGAGAAAAGTGATATTATTCTATTTCAATTAATTATATTTAAAATAAAAGAAAAATTTTAATTAGATTTTTATCTAATTTGTAAAAATAGGATAGGTTAACTAAACAAAGAATTCTCAATAGGAAAAATACTGCTTTGAAATACCTTTAAAAGTATTCATCATTCTATAGTAAATGCAAATTAAAACAACTTTTAAGAGTTCAACCAACAATGGTCATAATAGCTAAGATCAACAAAACAAATAACAACAAATATTGGCAAGGATGTGGGAAAAGGGAAACCCTCATTCACTGTTGATGAGAATGCAACTAGTGCAGCCACTCTAAAAATCAGTTGGAGAAGCTCAAAAAAAAAAAATCTACCATACAAACCAGCTATACCACTCCTTGGTATAAGCCTAAAAAACTCAACATCCTACTCCACAGATATGTGCTCATAATATTCACCACCACCCTATTCATAATAGCTAGAAACTAGAAACAACCTGTCCTTCAGCAGATAAACAGATAATGAAAATATGGTACATACACACACAATGGAATACTATTTAGGTTTTAAAAAAATGAAATTTGCAAATAAATGGTAGTATATAAAAAAAGATATTGTATGAAGTAACCCAGACCCAGAAAGATAAATGCTGCATGTTCTCTCTCTATGGGTACTAGCTCTAAATCTTCATACGTAACATGGAATAGCCACAGAAACCAGTAAAGTATAAAGGGGTGGACAGTGGGTAGGTAAACTTGAGAGGTGAATAGCAGAATAAAAATATGATGGAAAATTGGGGAAAATGGGGAAGGAAGAGGGAGGTAAAAACAGAGGAAGGAAGGAAGGAAGGAGGGAGGGAGGGGGAGGGAGAGAGAGAAGAAGGAAAGAAGGAAAAAAGGAAGGAAGGAAAACTCTAAGGCTGTTTGATAAAACCTAAAGGAATCACGTTATTTTATTAATTTTTATTACTTATTGTGGAGGAATAAATGTGAGGGAAGGGCTTGAAGAGTCCAGAAGAGAGGCATCTAATCCCCTGGAATTGGAGTTACAGGTGGTGGGGGTGGGGGCTAGGAACTAAACTCAGGTCCTACAGGAGAACAGTGAGCTCTCTTAGCAGCTGAGCCATCTTTTCAGTCCAGGAATCACATTATTTTATATTTACCCAAAATTATACATAAGAAAGTATTTTATTTAGGTAGATATGCCTTAAAAAAGACAAAGGTTGAACCTTAACAAACTGCATGCTGTAATTTAACATTGCTACTTCTATTTCAAACTTTTAAAAATAAAAAACACAGGCAGGAAATTAATACTGAATACATGAGTTCAGCTGCTGTGGGATTTAAACACACTTAACCATCCACTGGCTAAATCACTTGGGTTTTGTTGTTGTTGCTTTGGTTGGTTTAGATTTTCTTTTGTTTTGTTTTTAATGTCTAGTAATCTGAAGAGACGGTCAAAAGCCCAAAAGAAATTCTTAGTCTCAACACATTTAGGATTTAAGTGATATACTGCAACTTGACTATACCTGGGTCAAATATAACACAAACTCATAAACCACACAAACAGCCAACAAAAAAAAGAAAAAGAGAGAGAGAGAGAAAACTTGAAAACTTCAGACCTATCTCTTTTACAAACGTTGATACAAAAATACTCAATAAAATACTTGCAAACCGAATCCAAGAACACATCAAAGATATCATCCAACATGACCAAGTAGGCTTCATCCCAGGCATGCAAGGGTGATTCAACATATGGAAATCCATCAATGTAATCCACCACATAAACAAACTGAAGGAGAAAAAACCACATGATCATCTTCTTAGATGCCGAAAAAGCATTTGACAAAGTCCAACACCCATTCTAGAGAGATCAGGGATACAAGTCACATACCTAAATATACTAAAGGCAATATAGAGCAAACCTATAACCAACATCAAACTCAATGGAGAGAAACTTAAATCAATCCCACTGAAATCAGGGACAAGACAAGGCTGCCCACTCTCTGCATATCTCTTCAACATAGTACTTGAAGTCCTAGCTAAAGCAATAAGACAACTAAAGGAGATCAAGGGGATAAAAATCGGAAAGGAAGAGGTCAAAGTGTCACTATTTGCAGATGATATGATAGTATACATGAGCGGCCCCAAAAATTCAACCAGAGAACTCCTTCAGCTGATAAACACCTTCAGCAAAGTGGCAGGATACAAAATCAACTCAAAAAAATCAGAAGCCCTCCTGTATACTAAAGACAAAAAGGCCTAGAAAGAAATCAGGGAAACAATACCCTTCACAATAGCCACTAATAACATAAAGTACCTTGGGGTGACAGTAACCAAGCAAGTAAAAGAGCTGTTTGCAAAAAAAAAAAAAAAACTTTAAGTCTCTGAAGAAAATTGAAGAAGATATCAGAAGATGGAAACATCTCCCATACTCATGGATTGGTAGTATTAACATTGTGAAAATGGCCATCCTGCCAAAAACAATCTACAGATTCAATGCAATTCCCATCAAAATACCAACTCAGTTCTTTACAAACCTTGAAAGAAAGATTCTCAGCTTCATATGGAGAAACAAAAAAACCCAGAATCTCCAAAACGATCCTGTACAACGACAGATCATCTGGAGGTATCTCCATCCCCGATCTCAAGCTGTACTGACTTTGAAGCCAGTCCTGAAGATAATCTGATAAACCAGGGTCAGATGAAAGGACCTCCGCTCATATCAGTGGACTTGGAAAGGGGCAGGGAAGAGATGAGGGAGGGAAGGTGGGATTGGGAGGGAATGAGGGAGCAGGATACAGCTGGGATACAGAGTTAATAAAATGTAATAATAAAAATTTAAAAAAAAGTTAAAAAAAAAAAACCTTGCAAACCAAATCCAAGAACACATAAAAGATATCGTCACCATGACCAAGTAGGCTTCATCGCAGGCATGCAGGGGTGGCTTAATATATGAAAATCCATCAATGTAATCCATCATATAAACAAACTGAAGGAGAAAAACCACATGATCATCTCCTTAGATGCTGAAAATGCATTTGACAAAATCCAACACCCATTTTAAGTTTTAGAGAAATCAGGAATACAGACACATTCCTAAACACAGTAAAGACAATATACAGCAAGCCAACATCAAACTAAACAGAGAGAAACTTAAATCATTCCCACTGAAATCAGGGACAAGGCAAGGCTGCCCACTCTCTCCACATCTTTTCAACACAGTACTTGAAGTCCTAGCTAGAGCAAGAAGACCATTAAAGGAGATCAAGAAGATACAAATCAGAAAGGAAGAAGTCAAAGTATCACTATTTGCAGATTATATGATAGTATACATGAGTGACCCCAAAAATTCAACCAGAGAACTCCTTCAGGTGACAAACACCTTCGGCAAAGTGGCTGCATACAAAATTAACTCAAAAACAATAAGTAGCCCTCCAGTAAATGAAAGTCAAAAGTACCGAGAAAAAAATTAGGGAAACTACACCCTTCACAATAGCCACTAATAACATAAAGTACCTTGCTATAACTCCAACCAAGCAAGTGAAAGACCTGTTTGAAAAAAAACTTCAAGAAAGAAACTGAAAAACTGAAGAAAGAAATTGAAGAAGATATCAGAAGATGGAAAGATTTCCCATGTCCATGGATTGGTAGGATTAACATAGTGAAAATGGCCATCCTGCCAAAAGCAATCTACAGATTCAATGCAATTCCCATAAAAATACAAAAATAATTCTTTACAGATCCTGAAAGAACAATTTTCAATTTCATATTAAAAACAAACAAACAAAAAAAAAACCCAAAATTGCTAAAACAATCCTGTACAAAAACAGATCCCTGATCACAGGTGTTCTACAGAGCAACAGTAATAAAAACTGCATGTATTGGCATAGAAACAGAATGGTGGATCAATGGAACCGAATAGAAGACCAAGAAATAAACCCACACACCTACAGACACTTGATTTCTGACAAAGATGTCAAAACCATACAATAGAAAAAAGACAGCATCTTCAACAAATGGTGCTGGTCTAACTGGACATCAACATATAGAAAAATGCAAATAGATCCATACTTACAACCTGCACAAAACTAAAGTCCAAGTGAATCAAAGACCTCAACATAAAACCAGACACACTAAATCAGTTAGAAGAAAAAATGGGGAAGAGCCATTGGCACAGGAGGTAACCTCCTGAACAGAACATCAACAACACAGGCTTTAATATCAATAAATGGAACCTCATGAAACTGAAAAGCTTCTGTAAAACAAAGGACACTGTCATCAGAACAAAACGACAGCCTACAGATTGAGAAAGAATCTTCACCAACCCCTATATCTGACAGAGGGCTAATATATAAAGAACTCAAGAAGTTAAAAAGCAACAAATCAAGTAACCCAATTAAAACATGCAACAGAACCAAAAAATCTGAGCACAGGGGTCTTTCCTGAGACTGCTATTCCAACCAAGGACTATGCATGGAGATAACCTAAGACCCCTGCACAGATGTAGCCCATAGCAGTTAAGTATCCAAGTGGGTTCCATTGTAATAGGAACAGGGACTGTCTCTGACATGAACTGAATGGCCTGCTCTTTAACTACCTCCCCCTGAGGAGGAAGCAACATTACCAGGCCACAGAAGAAGACAATGCAGCCACTCCTGATGAGACCTAATTGACTAGGATCAGAAGGAAGGAAAAGAAGTCCTCCCCTATCAGTGGACTTGGGGAGGGGCATGCATACAGAGGGTGGAGGAAGGGAGGGATTGGGACGGGAGGAAGGAGAGAACCAGAGGGGGGATACAAAGTGAATAAAATGTAATTAATAAAGAAAAATAATAATTAATTTTTAAATAGATTATTTTTTAAGAAAAAAACATGGGGTACGGAGCTAAACAGAGAATTCTCAATAGAGGAATATTGAATGGCAAAGAAACACTTAAAATTAGTCATCAGGGAAATGCAAATCAAAACGACCCTGAGATTCCACCTTACACCCATTAGAATGGCTAAGATCAAAAACTCAAATACCAATGCATGCGGACAGGATGTGGAGAAAGGGGAACCCTCATCCATTGTTGGTGGGAATGTAAATTTGTACAACCATTTTGGAAATCAATCTGGTGTTTCTTCAGACAATTAGGAACAGATCCACTCCTATACCTATACCACTCCTAGGTATATATCCAAAATATGCTCAAGTACACAACAAGGACATTTGTTCAACCATGTTTGTAGCAGCTTTATTCATAATAGCCAGAAACTGGAAACAACCTGTATGTCTCTCAACTGAGGAATGGATACAGAAATTGTGGTACATTTTCACAATGGAATACTACTCAACAATTAAAAACAAGGAAATCATGAAATTTGCAGGCAAATGGTAGGAACTAGAAACATCCTGAGTGAGGTATCCCAGAAACAGAAAGACACACATGATATATACTCACTTATAAGTGAATATTAGTCTTATGATATAGGATAAACATACTAAAATCTGTACACCTAAAGAAGCAAAACAAGAAGGAGGACCCTGGTAAGATGATCAATCCTCATCAAAAAGGCAAATGGGACAGATACTGGAAGAGGGAGAAAACAGGGAACAGGACAGGAGCCTACCACAGAGGGCCTCTGAAAGACTCTATCCAGCAGATGCTGAGACTCACAGCCAAACTTTGGGCAGAGTGCAGGGAATCTTGTGCAAGAAGGGGGAGACAGAAAGACCTGGAGGGGACAGGGGCTCCAACAGAACCAAAATATCTGGGCCCAGGGGTCTTTTCTGAGATACTCCAACCCAGGGCCATGTGTGGGGATAACCAAGAACTCCTGTACAGATGTAGCCCATGGCAGTAAGTCTCCTAGTAAGAAGAACAGGGACTGTCACTGACATGAACTCAGTAGCTGGCTCTTTGATCACCCCCTGGGAGGGGGGGGCAGCCTTACCAGGCCAGAGAAGAAAACAATGCAGCCAGTCCTGATCAGACCTGGTAGGCTAAGGTCAAAGGGAGGGGGAGGAGGACCTTCCCTATCAGTGGACTTGGAGAGGGCATGGGAGAGGAAGAGAGGGTGTGATTGGGAGGGAATGAAGGAGGGGTCTGCAGCTGGGATGCAAGGTGAATTAACTGTAATTAACAAAAAATAACAAATACTTAAGCAGCTTAAGCACATTTTGTAAAAAGATACATAGAAGTTTATATAATATATATATATATATATATATATATATATACCACTGAAATTCCCCTTCTTAGCTATATACTTACTGAAAAATAAATTATGAAGTCCTTAAAAAATCCAACACAAACTGAGATATTCTATTGTATTCATGAACTTCCACAATGATTTGAAATGTTTATTCCTACTAAAACATAAGCAGCAATGAAAGAATTATGTTATACAAACTTAGAATTAAAATATAATATACAAATGTTTGAGAACTTAATGAAATTAATTAATACATAAACATGCCTCTCTTTCAGGACAATCTAACCTAGTTGAGCCTTTGAATATGGCTAGTTTAAGCAGGTATGACTCAGTCACCTTTTCCTGTCAATCAATGCCCTTATTTATTTCCAAGCCAGTATACTAATTTTACCTACTCATATTAGACTTATAGGTCCCTCAATTAAGAGTACTTTAAATATATTGTTTCTGGGCTGGACTACTCTAACTCAAACTTGTCTTGTTGATGGTATGACCTGGCTCAAAGTCTTGAGAAGGCTTTAACAAGAGCCCACACAGACCATGTTTCTTCAAGGCTCTCCCATCAACTGCTGCCAATTTGCCTCTCCAACTTCATTCTGCCTCAAAGATGTATTTCAGATTCTGCTGGCAACCGAATCTGATTTCTATCTAACAAATTTAAAGATCTTGTCACTTAAATAAAACACTAAATTTGAGAATTTTCTACCAATTATAAAGGCCCAACCTGTAAAATAAATATAATGATATCTACTCTACCTTATGTGACTGAAATGACAACTAACTAAATGACTCAACAATTCTAAGTCCTTGCTACAAAAGTAAAAGACCAAGAGTAGTGGCATAAGGTAGAAGATTGTTGATGTTCATCATGCTCCAGCGGAGAGCTAAAATAATGAGGCAGCCTTTTAAAAAGAGAAGAGAAATGCACAGGAAAGCATGCACACACCTGCATTTCAGGAAACACCGTTTAAAACCTAGATGTACAGATAAGTACTGCATGGCTGCCACCTTTATAAACAGCTCATTTTTTAATGTCTTCTATATGCTCTCCATTTGAATACAAAAAAAAATTCTGTTTTTTGAGGCTCAAGGAAATTTTTCTTAAAGTTTAAGAGAGAGAGAAATCAGGAAGAAAAAATAGAACAGACAAGCTGTAAGTGTTGGCAAAAAAGAAGAGAAAGAGCGCCATGCCTGCTAAGTTACAGTCCAGCATGTTCAGTGAGCACCCACATGGTAGACAAACAGCCACATGGCAGAAGGGGTGGAGGGACACTTCAGAGAAAAAGGGTGACAAGCTCACAGTGTCAGGGAAAGCATGCCCAGGTTCTAGAAAAAGAAGCAGAAAGAGAAAAAGTTATACTTGGCTGAGTAACTCAGAAGAGCAGGGTAACTAAGAGCTATGTGGCCGTAGCTCCCTAAGCAGCTGCCAAATAGAAACACTTTGTGTGTGTGTGTGTGTGTGTGTGTGTGTGTGTGTGTGTGTGTGTGTGTGTGTGTGTGAAATGGCCTGTATGGTAACTGCTGCTGGTGACTCCCTTCTAAATTAAGAGGCTACAAGAAAATAAACATCGAGTGTCTGGGTGTTTGCTCTCTGGTTATGGGTCAGAAATAGTATTGAACAGGCTAAAGGTCATTGAAGTCGGGGAAATTTTATTTATTAATTTTCACCTGCATATATCCATTGAACAGAATACTAGACTCCATTATGACACTATCACATGTGTGTATCTTATGTGTATACTCCTATTACATTATATCCCTTCCCCATTATCCTCTCTGCTGTGCCCTCACCCTTGCTTCTGGTCCTTTTCTCTTCCCAAATAGTATGGGGGAACTTTTTTAAAAGACTATCATTTTATCTAGTCATGGTAGCACAAACCTATAATCCCAGAACTTAGAAAGCAAAGGGCCAAACTAGGATAAATCCTGGAATAAATAAATATTTGTCAGCCAAACACAAAGCAAACACAGATTATGACAAACATATAAGGTTATTTAATGTTACTGTGAATCAGATTAAAAGTAATTGATGTATAGGGCATTTGTTCAACCATGTTTGTAGCAGTTTTATTTGTAATAGCCAGAACCTGGAAACAACCCAGATGTCCCTCAACTGAGGAATGGATACATAAATTGTGATACATTTACACAATGGACTACTACTCAGCAATTAAAAACAAGGAAATAATGAAATTTTCAGGCAAATGGTGGGATCTAGAAAACATCATCCTGAGTGAGGTAACCCAGAAGCAAAAAGACATGAATGGTATATAATACTTATAAGTAGATATTAGTCATATAATATAGGATAAACATACTAAAATCTATACTTCTAAAGAAGCTAAACAAGAAGAAGAACCCTGGGAAAGTTGCTCAATCCTCACTTAGAAAGCAAATAGGATATACATCTGAAGAGGGAAAAAACAAGGAGCAGGACAGGAGCCTACCACAGAGGGCCTCTGAAAGATTATACCCAGCAGGGTATCAAAGCAGATGCTGAGACTCATAGTCAAACTTTCAGCACAGTTTAGGGAATCTTATGAAAGAGAGGGGACATAGAAAGACCTGGAGGGGACAGAAGCTCCACAAGGAGAGCACAGAATCAAAAAAAAATCTGGCCTTTTTAGAGACTGATACTCTAACCCAGGACCATTCATGGAGATAACCTAGAACCTCTGCACAGATATAGCCCATGGCAGCTCAGTGTCCAAGTGGGTTCCCTAGTAAAGGGAACAGGGCTGTCTCTGACATGAACTCAGTGGCTGGCTCTTGGATCACCTCCCCTGAGGGGGTGGGGGCAGACTTACCAGGCCACAGAGGAAGACTATGTAAGACAGTCCTGATTAGACCTGACAGGCTAGGGTCAGATGGAAGGGGAGGAGGACCTCCCCTATCATGTATGGAGGCGAAAGAACAATTTGGTTGTTTTCCTCGAATTGTTTGTCTCTTTCTACCATGTGAGTTCTAGAGTCAAATGTAGGTAAGCAGGCTTGGTAACAAGGGGTTTTACTGGTTGAGCCATCTTGTCAGTCTTCAGTATGTGCTTAAAGGACATCATACTAATACCTGCCAATCATCACCTTTAAGTAATTTCTTGTTCCTTATAAATAACAAGTAACTAAATGAAAATATGAAGCTAATCAACAGCCATTTCAAAATCCCTATAGGAAATGGCAAGAGTACCCAAGTCTCAACAGCAAGGCAATTCCGAATATGTGATAATGTAGAACAGTGACAAGGTAATTTTATAGTGATCCCTAGAATGTTGCTGCTATGGGCATAACTTTCTGCTAAGATCCTTTGCATTCAAAATAATACCCTTTAACACACTTTTTGGACAGCATTTGAAAAATATGCAGATACCTTAATTCATTTAACTTTAGGTCTTTCTCAGAAAATTAAAAGCAATTTTAGTCGCTCTGAATCTCTATTCCCCTTTTAGTTAAATTACAGACTAAAGTAAGACAATTTAGAATGACTTGAACTTCCACTTTTGCTTTGACAGGAAAATTGTTGAAAATAATTAAATAAAAGAATACTCCAATTCCCCCCAGCAGGTAGACATTTTATGCCACCTCCAGTTCTAACTTTTGATGTGTGAGTTGACAGGAATGTCAATTACTGAACTAATAATACAGTGTATAGAAAAGGCATGAACACCTATCTATAAAAGAAAAGAAACCATTACTTCCTACTCTGTGACTTTTGTAATTTTACAGAGGTGATAGTTGATGGATTTTTCAAAAGATAAGGTAACATCTCAGTCAAAAACTGTCAAGAACAGAAGAGGAAAAAATTAAAGAAAAATAAATTTTTTATATCTTGCTTATATTCTCATAGTACATGAACATGAGAAATTGAAATTTTCAATGTACGTTTTTCCTTGTATATTTTTCATAGTTTTCAATTCAATTCTACAAATGCTACTTTTTTCTTTCCTATTACTGAATACTGAGACACTGTGAAGACATAGCTATTAATTACCCATTCTTTTTAAAATTTTTATTACTTACAGTACTAAGCAGGAAAGATTTTATTGAAAAAGTAGCATTCAAGGAAAGACTAACAAGATGGCATAGAGTGACCCTAGTAGTTATCTGGGATAAAAAGAAATCCAAACCAAGCTAAGGCAAGTTCCCCAAACCACAGGCAAAGGTATCCGCTGTGCTTGAAACTAACAATTGGAAGTTTGACTCCTGGAAACCACATGGTGGGAGGAGAACCAACTCTTACAAGTTATCTTCTGACACCTACAGGTTCCATATACACTCTAAAACCTATGAGTTACCATGCACAAATATGAGGGAGGGAGATGGGAAAAGAGATGGGGTAAAGGGAAGGAAAGCGACAGAGACAGAGAAACAGAGATGAAGACAAAGAGACAATGAGAATGAATTAATTAAAAATGATAATAAGGGAGAAATAAATAACAAAAGGAGAAGTGTAGAAATTCTGAGGCAGAAAATTATGGAAAATTAAACCAGAAAGTTAAAAATATGTTTGGGAACCATGATACAAGAATTTTTGCTAAATAAAGTAAGAAACACCAACATTCCTGGTTCACCCTCAGAAAGGGTCTCAATATGTAGCTCTGAACAGCCTGGTATTTCCTGGAACAAGCCTCAATCTCACAAAACTCCACTAGCCTCTGCCTCCCAAGTGCTAAGATTAAAAGCATGAACATTGCACCAGGCCTAGAAGCACCAATACTTCTAAGAGAAGTAATACTACCTATTTCAGAAGGACAGCTGATGTAAGGAACACAGACTAAAAGATAAGAGTGAAAGGAAGAAATCATATAGGGTCATGTGTTGTGACATAGTTTGGTGTTTTCTATGTAATTAATTGCTTGTTCCCTGAGATCTTTACTGTCCTACTAAAAAATGCTCACATATATCGAATGATGCTGTGTAACTCTGCCAAAATTATCCATTATTGGCCAACAATATATCTATACCTGGGCTGGGCAGAAGAGAGGCAGGCAGAGCTAAGGCTTGGAGGACAGGAGGCTTACAGGAAGGAAAAGAGGAAAGGCAGGGAGACAGGAAAGGAGGAAGAAGAAAGTGGAGTTGCCATGTATTAACATAAAGAAGAAACATGTGGCCAGGAGGGGCTGGCTCTGAGAAACAGCTCAAATGGATAACATATGTAAGTATTTCCGGGAATTTAAGATGGGAAGTAGCCTAGATAGAAAAGATTAGAGTAAATGAGGTGGAGCTGAAAGATAATCAAGTAGTTTAGGGGGGTTATTTCTGCCCATGCTCCATGGTTTAAGGCTATTAAAAATCTAACAGGTGTCTGTGTCTTTTATTTCTATAATAACAGATTAATTAATAACTGCCATATTATATGTATTAATAAAAAATATTAATAACCATGTTCCTCAACAGCCAAGTAGAGACTGGATTCCTGACTCCCAGATTCCATGTCAAAGAGCTCCACCTTTTGAAAAGAGAAAAATAAAGACTTGGCTGTATAATAACCAGTCATTTACAGTACCTGGAAAAAGAACACTCACTACATAATGAAAAGAATGAAGCAAAACATTTAAGGAGAGCTCATTCTGGAAACAGTGCTCTTTTGTTCATATTTAGCATGGAGATGTTTGACTAGTCAAAGCCCTCTCTTTTATCTCCTGGGTCTTACACATGTAGAAAGCTTGCTAAACTACCCCCTATACATAGAATTTTATAAAGTTCCACTTCTTTCAGAGATCTTGGCCAATCTATAGTTTTTCAACCAGTTCCCATTCTGCTGCTATAAAAGTTACCACTACTATTCCCAACAATGCTTCAGAAATAATGTTTTCAATCTTCTTTTCCAATGAAGTAAATCCTTTCCAGTATCAAAAGTAAGGCTGGCTTGGAGCTTTGTTTTCAACAGTATCATAAGAATAAATCAGAACTGGGAATGTGCAGGAGTATTCTTTGGAGCTAAATTATTGCTGAATCAATGATTATAAATCTCTACAAGGTTCAATAGTTTTTCTACTGAATAGACCAGTCTCCATCCATCAGATTTTGGTAACATTCCAAAATCCTGAAATGGTTTCTGACTATTCTATCCATTTTCATCATTACACTATGATATGCGGATCTGCAAAGCTCTCCCTTAGCTTCTCTGCACTAGGTATACTTTAAATATCATTTGCCTGAGTAACCTACTAAAAAAATGTCACAGAAAATATTTTGAAACATTTCTAAGTATAGAAACTGCTGCTATACTAAAATTACTGTTTTTCTTTTAGCTGTTAACATGCCTTGGTTGAAAGGCTTACTTGGTGGACTTAAGTGGAAGCAGCCTGCTAAGCAGAGCAAACAGCATTTATAAAGACACAGAAGCAAGTCAGAAAGTGTATGCTTAAGAATTGGGTATGTGAATTCCATTTTTAGCTTTCCTTGTCCAATTACAAAGACCATCAAATCTCTTGTATCCTAAAAATGCCCTCAGTTGCCCAGAATAACCTAGTGTTTTTGGTTCAATCTACTCATCAAATTTCTTGAAAGAGTAATTCAGACACAAGTCTCCCTCCTAACCTCTACTCTTCAACCCAAAACAAAGCCTGGTCCCACTTTATTCTCGGGGACACCAGAGACTTTTCAAATATCCAAATCCTATGTTCGGGTTTGTACCCCAAGGGTCCTCCTGTTCCATATGACAAAGCAGAGTACTACCTGCTTCAGAATCCCCACTCCTACATATGCACTACACTGCCTTTTTCCCTTGGATTGTTCAGGTTGTTTGTCTGCAGGCCCTTTAGTTGGGGCTTTCTTCTTGGACCTACTGCTAAACTGTCAGAGATCTAATGTCTGATTCAACCCACCTATTCCACATTGCCTCTAAGATAATTTCAGGTCTCCTTATTACTTCATGTTCATGACTCTCCATGTTTCTAACTGTAAAACATCTCTCGCAGAATAAGACTACTTCTAATGTCTGAAAAATTTCACCCAATGTTCATAATAAAATCATAATAAAACTTAAGGACCCTCACCTGCAGACCTACTTGTCCTCCCGTGTTCCCCTCCCTTCTTTTTCTGGTACCAAGATCTCCCAATCACTATCTAAATTAGAAACCAATGGAAGCCTTTGACTGTTGCTCCTCCCCTTTCTGCTGCAATATCATTTTATTTAGAGCTTCATTAATTTTATCTCAAACTCCTCCTAAGTTTATTTTGTACCTTATTTCTTCCATTTCAAGGGGGCTACTTTGATGCAGCTGTGTCAAGACAAGTTGTACATAAAAATTAAGCTCAAGTCAAATTTAGCTTTTTTCTCAAATTAAAAGACAAATGCTTCCAATGACTTCTCTGTATCACTTTAAGATCATGCTTCCAAAATGATGAAAGACCGTAAATAAGGTATTGTTTCATATTATGTTGCACCATATTTTCCTATAAAAAGTCTACAAATTTTATAAAAACTTAGGAAATCTACAATACTACTTACTACCTATAATACATAATGTTCTTATCTTTAAACATAATATTAAAAATGCTACCTTTCAAAAAATGAAAAATGGTATTCTACCTATTGGTGGTTTAAAGAAGAATGCCTCATTCTTGAAATACTATGGGCTTCCGAATTCAAATAGCACAGACTTCCTTCCCTAGGTTACACTTAGATAACTCACCTCTTAATTCATGTTAGTCATCATTCAAAATTAGAAGTGAAAGTTTTCTTTACTATGTAAACAGAATTATAAAATACTAACTTCTGTAAGGCATTCTTAATGAATATTAATTTTGTTTTCTTCTGATTCAATTTCTATGTTGTTTTCTAAAGAGAATAGCATCTGTTATGGTACTATTTGAAATCTAGTGTTCAAATAACTTTCTGGTAAATGTTTATCATGCCTAATTATTTTGCTTCTGGAAAACAAAATTCGGCTGCTTTCTCTAACCACCTTTACATGTATTATATACAATTTTCCATTCAGAGGAAAGTGTTTATAAGCTTCTAGGGGTGCTAGCAGCTGAAGATATATAAGCCTTCAAAGTCTGCCCCCAAAATTTTCTGCTTGTGATTTTTGTTCTCCCATTTGTCTCAATGGTGACACAGGTATCTGATTCTTGAAAGTATGCTAAAGAGAACAGTAGAAACCTACTATGGTTCCACAGGTAACTCCCCTGGTTGACAGAACACTGTAGACATATTAAATAACCCACAGTCAGAAAATGAAAGACACTATAATTTCTCTTAAAACATGCTCTTTGGTTGTCTTATCAGGATCATCATTTGGTTCCCCTAACAACAGGAGTAGGGGCTGTCTCTGACTCTGTGGCCTGCCTCTAGATCCCTTTCCCCTCACTGGGCTGCCTTGTTTGGCCTCAGTAGGAAAAGATGCACTTAGTCCTGCTGCGACTTGAGATGCCAGGGTGGGTTGGTACCCCTTAGGAGACTCCCCATCTTTGGGAAAAAGGAGAGGGGGGAATAGGAGGATAGAAGGAAGGGGTTGTGAGGGCAGGACTGGAAGAAAAGAAGGGAGAAAGCTGCAATCAGCCTGTAAACTGATTTAATTAATTAAAAATACATGCACTTTGCTGTAGGTTAGTCCTTATCAAAAGAACACAAAGGCAACCACATGGACAAAGAAATGTAGAGAAGACCTAATGTTTTTGCCAACAAATAGTTTCATTTTGAACAGTGTGTAAGTTAGGTCCTTGGAGCTACAGAAGATTTTCAACTCTGCCTAGTCTAATTTCCATGTGACTACATATCTAAAAATTATATGACTTTTCATGGGAAATGCTAAACTTATATAACTAGATATTTGATACAAAAAACAAAAATCACATGAAAACAAAAAAGTCATTTTGATAGGATGAAAACTTGGTACAGTTACTTTGCAAAGCTGGTGTAACTAATAATGTCTAATATATAGTCAGTCTACTGGCAGGCATTTACCTAAGAAAATAAATGCACATATTCATCAAGTATATTCATAACAAACAACAGTGTTTTATTTTATATTATATTATATTATATTATATTATATTATATTATATTATATT
>NW_026596057.1:9345739-9364721 GCF_907164565.1 Psammomys obesus | reverse complement strand
ATTATATTATATTATATTATATTATATTATATTATATTATATTATATATATAGATGTTTTATATATACATTTATTATAAATATATTTAAAATGAATATATTTATACATATATTTATATTATATTTAGTAGTATTCACATTGAGTTGCAAAATATTGTAAAACCAAGCTTGATTTGAGTGAAAGTTTCTTCCCTGCTAGCTAACTTTTATAGTACAAAAAGGTACTACTTCAAGCTTTGAGAGATAAATTCACCTAGTCTTACCCAGCTGTGCATCCCACAAACCAGAATAATCTGCCCACAGGCGCAATAGTGGCATTACTAGAATTGTGGTTACCAATGAGCTTATGATTACATTTTAGTTCCACTCAGTGGGAGGAGACTCATGCCTTGTACTGTGGAAATTGATCAATAGCCTGGGGCTAGAGAGAGCATACGCCTGAAGGGAGAACCACCAGTTTTGACTCTAAATGAACATGATATAAAAACAACCTTCTTAATACACCTATCCATACCCACAGATAAGTGCAGCTCTCAGACTTCACTAGAGAAGCTTTTTTTCCCCACAGCGCACAGCAGTTAATGCAGAGTCAAAACTGGTCAAAATGTGGAGAATAAGTGACTGGAGTGCTCAGGAAATACTGCAGGAACAGGGATAGAAAACTGTAAGAAGCAGAAGCTGAGGAGAAATACTGAGAAGCAGTGTCTTCTGAAAATGACATAGCAATTGCAGTCAATTCACTCAACCTGCACAAAACTAGACCTGTACCATTTCATCATGCAAGGGGAGAAGTTCATAGGACTCCACATTTCGCTGAGGAAGCAGGGGCAGTTAACAGATCTCAGCGAAAAGTCATTTGCTTCTTTAAGAATACTTATTTTTATCATTTTTAATTAAGGGGAGGGAGGCATGTGCACATAAGTGCAGGCGCCCATGGAGGCGATGGACCTTCATGGAGCTAACCTTACAGGCTAGCTCCTGTTACCACACAATGTTACCACACAATGGAGCTGAACTGGGGTCCTCTGGAAGGACAGTTCATACTATGAACCACTAACCAATCTCTCCAGCCCCAGGAGTTTTGTTTTTGTTTTTGTTTTTATCAGTTTAAAATACTGATAAGCTGTTCATTTTCCAGTAAATAAAACCCCATTCCATACTCAAGTAAGCAACTAAGATTCACTCAGTGGATTAAAAAAGAGAGAGAGATGGATTAGGCAAAAAGGAAGAAAGGTTTGGGGGAAGAAAAACAGTTTCAAAGGGAGGGAGAAGGAGAGTAACAGAAATAAAAATACTCAAAACTCCACACACATATGTGAAGTTATCAAAGAATATTAAAAATTATAATTATACCAGTGTTACTCTAGATACAGCAATTTTTCAAACTTCAGTGAACACTCAGAACAGGCTCATTAAAATGTGTAAATTATATCTTGATGTAATTTATTTTAATGACCATTGGCACTCACATACCCAGAGACACACATACACACATAATTAAAGTAAAAATAAATATTTTGAATAGCCCTGTTGAACTTCTTAGGAAACAAAATAGCAATGTGCTATTCTTGAAGATACAGACGGCTGAAGGAGGGATTCTCTCTGATAGCTCCTGTATTAGGAAATACAATAACCTAAGACTTATATTTAGCAAACTGATGATGCAAAATGAAAGGCGTAAAAAAACACATGATGGCAACTGAGCACAATGGAACAGTCAATAATTAATTCATATATTCCATATTAATATTGAGATGAGGAGTATTAGCAATTGAGTAATTAGTAAAAGCAATTAGTAATTGTTTTCTCCTTTGGGAGAAAACAACTTTCCTTAAGGATGTAACCTCTTGTAGTGGACCATTCCAAGGGTTAACCCTATACCCAAGGGTATGCGGGCAACATAAATTGGACTCAACAAAATTTTTAAATTTTTTTTTTTAAACTGAAGAAGACATAAAGTTGGGTGGAAAGTGAAATGTAACAGACCTGGGAGGACGACTGGGAGGAAGGAATAGATGTGGCCAAAATACACTACATTAAATTTTCAAATAATTAATTTAAAAAATTATTTAAAAAACAAATAATTGATGTAAAATCCATAGATATGAATGTAATTTTGTGTATCTCTAAAATGGAAAAATAAAGTGAAAACGAAGTTGGAAAAATAATAACAACAAAAAGAATGGATCCTAAGAAACATAAAAGCTGACTAAACCAGTAAGGCATAATGAAATTGAATGAACAGTAAAACATATCCTAAGAAAGAAAAACCAAGACATAAAGGTCCACTCCTGAATTTTACTAAGCCTTTATAGAAAAACCAAAAAAAAAATCTACCCCAACTCTATTTAAACTACTCCCAAAATTGAAGAAGTAAATCAAATTCAAGCTATGAGGACAGCACTGCCTTAGCACAAGTCCATTTAAAAATAATAATTAAAAAAAAGCCAATAACCATCAAGAAGATACATCTATCTTTAATAAAAGCAAAGCCAACCTACTAGCACATATGAAAGGTAACTAACTAAAAACTAAAAAAGCAAAATACATCTCTAGAACCATAGACTATGTGATAAGTGAAAACTCAGTATGTGTATCAACAGCTGCAAAAAACACAATGAAAAATTCAGCATGCCTTTTATTAAAACCTTTCAACACATTAACTATAGAAGAAAAGTATGTCAACACAATAAAGGCCAAATGTGACAAACTCAAAAGTAATCTGCTAGATGAAAAAAACTTGAAATCACTTCAAAGATCACTTCTAAGATCTGAAAGAAAGAGTAACTCTTTTATCGAGCTATCTATCTATCTATCTATCTATCTATCTATCTATCTATCTATTTATTTACAGTTTATTCACTTTGTATCCCAGCTACAGCCCCCTCCCTCATCCCCTCCCAATTCCACCCTCCCTCCCTCTTCTTCTCCCATGCCCACTGATAGGGGAGGTCCTCCTCCCTTTCCATCTGACCCTGGCCTATCAGGCCTATCAGGACTGGATGCATTGTCTTCCTCTGTGGCCTAGTAAGGCTGCTCCCCCATCAGAGGGAGGTGATCAAAGAGCAGGCCACTGAGTTCATGTCAGAGACAGTACCTGTTCCCATTACTAGGAACCCCACTTGGAGACTGAGCTGCCATGGGCTACCTCTGTACAGGAGGTCCAGGTTATCTCCATGAATGGTCCTTGGTTGGAATATCAGTCTCAGAAAAGACCCCTGTGTTCAGATTTTTTGGTTCTGTTGTTCCTTGTGGAGCTCCTCTTGTCCCCTCCAGGTCTTTCTATCTCCCCCTTCTTTCTTAAGATTCCCTGCATTCTGTCCAAAGTTTGGCTATTAGTCTCAGCATCTGCTTTGATACCCTGCTGGGTAGTCTTTCAGAGGCCCCCTGTGGTAGGCTTCTGTCCTGTTCCTGTTTGTTTTGTTTTAATAATGTATTTTATTTCATGTACATTGGTGTGAGCATATCAGATCCCTTGGAACGGGAATTATCCACAGTTGTAAGCTGCCATGTGGGTGCTGGGAATTGAACCGGTGTCCTTTGGAAGAGTAGAGAGTACTCTTAACCACTAAACCATCTCTCCAGCATCCCTGTTCCCTGTTTTCTCCCTCTTCCGATGTCTATCCCATTTGCCTTTCTGAATGAGGATTGATCATCTTAACCAGGGTTCTCCTTCTTGATTAGCTTCTTTAGGTGTACAGATTTTAGTATGATTATCCTGTATTATATATCTAATATCCACTTATAACTGAATATATACCTTGTGTGTCCTTCTGCTTCTGGGATACCTCATTCAGGATGATCTTCTCTAGTTCCCACCATTTGCCTGCAGATTTCATCATTTCCTTGTTTTTAATATCTGAGTAGTATTCCATTGTGTAAATGTACCACAATTTCTGTATCCATTCCTCAACTGAGTAAAATCTGGGCTGTTTCTAGCTTCCGGCTATTACAAATAGAGCTGCTACAAACACTGTTGAGCAAATGTCCTTGTTGTATACTTGAGCATCTTTTGGATATATGCCTAGGAGTTGTATAGCTGGATCTTGAAGAAGCACTATTCTTAATTTTCTGAGAAAGCACCAGATTGATTTCCAACATGGTTGTACAAGTTTATATTCCCACCAGCAATGGAGGAGGGTTCCCCTTTCTCCATATCCTCTCCAGCATGTGTTATCACTTGAGTTTTTTATCCTAGCCATTCTGATAGGTGTAAGGTGAAATCTCAGGGTCATTTTGATTTGCATTTCCCTGATGACTAACTGTAAGTGTTTCTTTGCCATTCGATATTCCTCTATTGAGAATTCTCTGTTTAGCTCTGTACCCCATTTTTTAATTGGGTTACTTGATATGTTGCTTTTTAACTTCTTGAGTTCTTTATATATTGTGGATATTAGCCCTCTGTCAGATATAGGGGTTGGTGAAGATCCTTTCCCAATCTGTAGGCAGTCATTTGCTTTACAGAAGGTTTTCATTTTCATTAGGTTCCATTAATTGATTGTTGATCTTAGAGCCTGTGCTGTTGGTGTTCTGTTCAGGAAGTTGTCTCCTATGCCAATGAGTTCAAGGCTCTTTCCCACTTTTTCTTCTAACAGGTTTAGTGCGTCTGGTTTTATATTGAGGTCTTTGATCCACTCAGACTTCAGTTTTGTGCAGGGTGATAAGTATGGATCTATTTGCATTTTTCTACATGTAGACATCCAGTTGGACCAGCACCATTTGTTGAAGATGCTATCTTTTTTCCATTGTATGGTTTTGGCATCTTTGTCAAAAATCAGCTGTCCCTAAGTGTGTGGGTTTATTTCTGGGTCTTGTATTCAATTCCATTGATCTACCAGCTGTCAGAAACACTAACTCTTGCCACTTTTACCTAACACAAGACTCAGAACTCTTAGCTAAAAAAATTAAGCAATCGACTAAATACAAAGGAGGGACGTCAAATGCTCCTGTTTACATACTACATCATCTGAAAAGTTGAAAATTTCAGATATTCACTGTTAAAGTGAATAAAGGAACTTTGTAAAGTTACAGAATACGAATTCAACATAAAAAGAATTATATCCTTTTCTTTTTTTGTTGAATTGCTAGATTTACTAAAATATTCAGGATACTATGTCTTTGAGATAATCTATTTTATTCTGTTTTGTCTGTATTGTCTTTTGATGTACAATGATTTCACATTTAAAAAATAATTTCATACAAATACTGATCACATTCTTTACGACATCTAACTGGTCCAATATCTCAAGTGCCCAACTGATAAGTGGATAGTAAGGTACAATGTTATTGTTATTATTCACACATGAAAAATATAAAAAATGAATACCTGCTATAATGTATATTAATAAGAACTACTTCAAAACTATTATGCCAGTTCAAGGAAGCCACATATAAAGGAAAATATTTTTATAATTCTATTTATATTAATTTCTCAGAAAAAATAAAAACCACAAAAAATGCAAATTAGTGGTTGCCAGGGGCTAAGGTAAGGAGAAACAAGGAGTAACTTTTTAGATAATAGTTTTTACCTCTTGGATGATAGAAGTATTTTGAAAATAGAGTGATGGCTACTCAACAATGTTAGCCTATATGTTTTTAAATAGCTAATTTTGCTATGGACATATGCCTTAGTTCTAAAAAGTAGATAATAAATTTTAATAACTTGTCTAATGTGACAGAATACCATAGTAGGGTTCAGATAACAATACTGCCACTTGCAGCTGAGTGACATAGCAAGCAGTGCCTTAGATTCATCCCAAAAGCCAAATTAATAAAAGCATGTGTGCAACTAACAATGAAATTAGTTGACACATTAGAAACAGAAGGATGCCTCAAAAGCAAAAAAAAAAAAAAAAAAAAAAAAAAAAAAAAAAAAAAAAAACAATAATTAGTAATCAATAATATTTTTGGCTGTCAAAATAATATAAATACATACAAAGAATCTTAAGATTTTTTTCAAACATGATATTAATATAGAAATCTAGGTGGCCTGCAAAGATGGATCAAGAGTTAATAGCACTTGCTGCTCTTGCAGAGGAACACCCACAAAACACTTCAGGTAGTAACTGCAGCTCCAGGGGACCTGACACCTTCTTCTGGCCTCCATGGACACACATGTGTGTATACACATAAATAAATAAAAACAAAATAAAAATATTTTAAAAGGAAAAATGAAATTTACTCTTACAAACCCTACACTGGGTTTGTAAGCAATTATATATGAGCTGGAAGCAATTATATATGAGCTTAGAGCTAAGATTTATCTTTCTACCCTTACTTGCAATGAAGAGTGCATCATGCCCATAGCCAGATGATGTAACAGACTTTTGAGCATGTCTCCCCAGCATTCATGTAGTATATAGAGCAGGCGGTGTACTTCAGAGAAGTGAGTGGTAACATACACAGGAACAACAAAAAATGGGTTGGAAATGAAAAGTGTCAAAGATAAGCAGAACATATCACTGAAATTCTAAAATTACTTCAGAGAATTGGAAACTTCTCATTAAATACTTCAGAAATAATTGAAATCAAATAGGAAGTAAGCTAGCACAGCAATATTGCCAAATTTAAACTGCTGCTTAAGTGGGACAGTGCACCAAAGAACCAAATGAACCAAATCTTCTGCATGTCAAAGAATCTAACTTTTAAGTGTGTCACAGACTAGAATAACATCACTCAACACCCCCCCCCCAGTGTAAGGATGTGTTTATACACACATGTGTATGCACACACATACCCTCTTGTGAAGACTATAAGCAAAGCAAATGTTTAAATGGAATAACTGAATACATTCAACTCCTTACCCTCTTCTGCTTCCTCCTCCTGGGGTGACATTGGCCCCCCTCCACTAGTAGGAGTGACTGGCTCCTCCTTGTCAGACTCTCTCTGCAGACTCACCACTTCATATATTGCATCTCCAGCATTGCTATGGCCTTTTCCCTCAGACTGAGAAAGAAAAAAAACATATATTTGAATATTATAAATATAAAGGGAATGAAATTGTATCACAATGGTTCATTAAAAACAGCTAAAATGAAGAGCAACACATCACATTTATATAGACCATGTCTGAATTTGAGAGATTTTTACTACATTCTCCTTGGCATATTTTAAGTGAATTATTTACATACCATATTTTTTCAGTGCTGGAGATGTGTGCATGCTGGTAATCATCTAGCATTCTATTAACAAACTGAACTTACTAAACATTTTTACACAATCCAATTACTCTTCAACACATCACAAATTTTAGGACACACAGAAAATGATGTTTGACTCCTTACTGGCTATCTCACACTGAGATAGAAGTAACAGCTAGACTTGCCAACTAATGGTCTGAACTCTATGTGAACTCTTTTCTGAGTCTAGGCTTAGGATCTGAACTCAGCTCTGCATGCTTGCCCTGAAAGCACACTATCAACTGCACCACAGAATGGTTCTGTAATTACATCCTAGGATCTGTAATCCTAGCACTTGGGAAGTAGAGACGGGGGAGCAGGAGTTTAAGATCATCCTCAGCTACACAGCAACTTTAAAGTCAGGCTCCGAATCTGGAAACAACCCAGATGTCCCTCAACAGAAATTGTGGTACATTTATACACTGGAATACTACTCAACAATTAAAAACAAGGAAATCATGAAATTTGCAGGCAAATGGCAGGAACTAGAAACATCCTGAGTGAGGTATCCCAGAAACAGAAAGACACACATGGTATATACTCACTTATAAGTGGGTATTAGTCATATAATATAGGATAAACATACTAAAACCTGTACACCTAAAGAAGCTAATCAAGAAGGAGGACCCTGAGTAAGATGATCAATCCTCACTCAGAAAGGCAAACAGGATAGACATGGAAAGAGGGAGAAAACAGGCAACAAACAGGAGCCTACCACAGAGGGCCTCTGAAAGGCTCTACCCAGCAGGATATCAAAGCAGATGCTGAGACTAATAGCCAAACTTTGGGCAGAGTGCAGGAAATCTTATAAAAGAAGGAGGAGATAGAAAGACCTGGAGGGGACAAGAGGAGCTCCACAAGGAGAGCAACAGAACCAAAAAATCTGAACACAGGGGTCTTTTCTGAGACTGATATTCCAACCAAGGACCATTGGTGGAGATAACCTAAAACCCCTGCACAGAGGTAGCCCATGGCAACTCAGTCTCCAAGTGGACTCCCTAGTAATGGGAACAGGGACTGTCTCTGACATGAACTTAGTGGCCTGCTCTTTGATCACCTCCCTCTGATGGGGGAGCAGCTTTACTAGGCTACAGAGGAAGACAATGCAGCCAGTCCTGATAAGACCTGATAGGCCAGGGTCAGATGGAAGGGGAGGAGGACCTTCCCTATCAGTGGACTGTGGGAGGACCTCCCCTATCAGTGGGCATGGGAGGAGAAGAGAGAAAGAGGGTAGGATTGGGAAGGGATGAGTGAGGGGGCTATAGCTGGGCTACAAAGTGAATAAAGTGTAATAAATAAAAAATAAATAAAAGAAAAAATAATATGGTCAGGTTCAGTTACATGAGATCCTGTCTTTAAATAAATAAATAAATAAATCCAAAGAAGAATGTTTCAACCTACATTTCGAACTGAATTAAAATGAAAATACAACAAGCCATACAAATGAGTGACATCTAAACTCACTATATAGGCAGATTTACTACGGTTAATAAAAATAGACAAAAATATCAACTATATATTAGCAAATCTTGGATGATATTGCACTCAATGGCAGTGCACTTGTCTATCCCGAACAACGCCATGAGACCAATTTGCAGCAACACACAACTATATATCTACATTAGCAAATAAAAATCAGCTACTCGCCAGACTATGGAAGAAAAACGTCTAGTGTGACTCAGCTATTATATGTCCAATAATACTGACAAGTTTGGCAAATGAATCTACTGGTGCAGTAGTGGCAAGACTGTTTTCAAAGTAACCACCCACTTTCTAATTACATTTGCTGCCTGGTCCACATGAGGGAATTCAACTCTGGTCCCACAAAACATGTCAAAAGCTCGAAACTGAGGTGGGCATAGGTCATAGTGGGGAAGCTATTACAGTTCTTTTGCTAAATGGACATGATGTGTCTGTCAGCTATGGTAAAAAAAGCTGTATGCCTCAGTCAACAGTGACTTTAGAGTCTCATTAAGTATTCAAAATACTGAAAATAAATGACTTTTGAATGCCCAGCCATAAATGAGACAACTGTATCATCCATCCAAGGAACAGCATAGAAGAAGAGAATTTAAGAGCCAGGGTTACCGTTTGGAATGGGACACTGACTTTTGGGCATTACATGGCTATATATAGTGTCATTGAACTCACAGCAGCTGTCATTTGTACAATTCTAAACAAAAAACACTCTTTGATAGAAGGGTCAGGAGATTAGGTGCCGCACACACACAGCCCTGAGAATTTATATGCAATTAAAGATTGATAGGGAAGGAGAGATATTTTCATCAATGGCTCCGTCACTAGTGAGGTGCCCATATACCTGTAAACAACCCCAATGAAAGAAGTGGAGTTAGCTGGGAAGAGGAAAAATATTAATGGAAGTAGAAAGAAGACAAGAGAGGATAATAGGGGGATATGATTATGATCAAAATACATTATATACATGCATGAAAAAGTCATAATAAAACCTACTGTTATGAATGACAATATACATACTATTATTATATAAAAATCATACACTATTATTACTAGTCATTAACATAATGATTAAACATTTAAAATGATACTTTTTAAAAGCTTATAAGTAAATCTATCTCTTTATATATATGAATGTATCAACTGTAATTAAACATATTGTAAATCAGATACATAAAGGTCAAATCACTATATATATATATATATATATATATATATATATATATATATATGAATAAAACGGGGACAGGAGAGATGGCACAGAGGTTAAGAGCACTGGCTGCTCTTCCAAAGTTACTGAGTTCAATTCTCAGCAACCACATGGTGGCTCATCTATAATGAAATCTGCTGCCCTCTTCTGACATGCCGGTATACATAAAGGCAGAACACTATACACATAATAAATAAATAAATCTAAAAAATAAAAAATAATAATAAAATGACACATAACAACCAATGTTATCTTGGGAATTATCTTGGGAATGAATGCAAAGGTAGTTCAACACTGGAAAGGGAAAAAAAGTAAATGTAGCCCATAATATTAACAAATTTAAAAAGATCACATCAATTAATGCAAAATATGTAAAATCAGAATTCAGTCATGTTTTTCAAAGCCTGAAACAACCTGGGAAGATAATGAAGTCTTCTCATCCTACTAAAAAGAACTACAGATAATTTTAACATTAAGGGACTAAGTGCTTTCCTATGAGTTGGAAAACAAAACAAAAATGTTGAATATTCGCCCCTCCTAGTCAGAAACTGGTGAAAAAGTCCTGGCCATGACAGAGGAAGACAATGAAACCAGTCCTGATGAGACCCGATAGACTAGGGTCGAATGGAAGGGGAGGAGCACCTCCCCTATCATTAGACTGGGGGAGGGGCGTAGGAAAAAAAGAGAGAGGGATGGTGGGTTTGGGAGGGAGTGAGGGAGGGGGTTACAGCTGAGATACAAAGTGAATAAACTTTAATTAATAAAAATTTTTTTAAAAAATCCTGGCCATGACTTCATCACCAAAGCAAGAAAACTGACACAGGTAAGAAGTAAACATTATAATTATCTTTCTTAGATAGCAACAAACTTTTTTCACAAAGGGCCATTCAGGAAATATTTCCACTTTGCAAGGCAGATGGTCTCAGTCCCAACTGCTCAGCTCTAATGCTTTAACAGGAAAGTATTACAACAGTAGTAAAATATTTCACCTGCAATTGGTTTTCTATACAAATCTACTGTTTTGAACCTAAATATTGTAACTAAGTTTAATATAGCAACTAAGTTTCAAATAAACTACTTTTGCTAACATGCTTTTATTTTTCAATATTCACACACTATTAGACAACTAAAATCAATCTGTATTCATGAAATAAACTGTGAGATTCACATTAAAATTTATTAAAATTTAGCACCATTTAAATATATAAGTATTCAGAAAGTATAGATTTACTTACAAAAATTCATTAGTTATACTAATTAATTCTTTTTACTTTTTTAATACTAGTTACAGTTTATTAACTTTGTATCCCAGCTGTATCCCGCTCCCTCATTCCCTCCCAGTCCCACCTTCCCTCCCTCATCTCCTCCTTGCCCCTTTCCAAGTCCACTGATAGGGGAGGACCTCCTTCCCTTTCATCTGACCCTGGTTTATCAGGTACTAATTAATTCTAAAAGGTTTTTCAATATGATAGACTATCATCAAATACAAAGACAATATAGTAGTATCTCTATTAAATAACACAAATCTTCAGAAGCCACAGATTACAATACTGGCTATGTGTAAGGACACCAGACTAAGAATTTCTTCACATTTCAAACACTAATATCTTTGGTCATGCACTTTAGAGTAGGACCCAGGAAGCAAGATTTATTTTTAAGGGATCACAGGGGATGGAGAGTTCACAATTTAAGGACAAAATCCATCAAGCAGGAAAAGTGCATGGCAGGAAAGGGGGTAGCTGCTCACACTTCAGCCAGTCAGCAGAGAACCGTGGTTCCTTGTGTTTGGCATGCTTTCTTTCACCCTTCAATTCAATATGAGCCCCAAATGTACAGAACACTATCACCCACACAGTCAGGATTAACCATCACGGGAGGAAATTCTGGAAGATTTGCTGAAGAAAGCTAACATTATATTGGACTTTGGTTTCCTTAAGAGAATCAAGTGATCTTCTTTACAATCAGATTTTCATGAGCTATTCTTCACTTCCTGTCGTAGTTTTTTTTTAAATGTTTTTCCATTTACTCATCTTCCACAGCCAAAGAATCCAGGAATTATTAGGAGCAAGCATCAAATGTTCAAACACTTAGCAGAGAGCTATCAGGGGCCCCTTTCCTATGGCCAGCTGCTCAGTTGCAGCTGCCACCACCCTAACATCTACAGCCACTAGGCAGACCCGGCCTACAAGAAAGGGCAGGAGTAGGGCAAGAACGAGAGCTGGGGCCATACCTCTTGTAACACCAGAGGCTAATTGTAGCCTCCCAGGAAGAATCAAAGAAGATAGCGATGACTTCCACAGTTTTCCTACAAGTACTGTGCTTCCTTATAGCTATTCTACTGACAGTCTATGCTCTGAAGCACAGCCTGGCAGATCCCCCAGGTTAAACTGAGATGTAAGCTAGGCTGAAGCTACCATCCCTGTGATCTTCTAATACAGGCTGGGCTATGATCATCATAACCACTTCTCACACTGTCCCTCAGAAGTATCTGAAGCCAGAACATTAGCATTATAATCTCCACAAATGCCATGGGGGCTTTCAATATAGGCTGAGTCAGTGGCCTACTCAGGCTGTCATGACACCAACAGAGATCTAAATCTAGCTGCCACCATCATTAAAGCCCCACTGAAAGCCTTAGGAATTACAATAGGTGAGTTCAGAGGATGCACACACAACCACTACATCAGTGGGTACCCTAAAAACTGTTGAAACCTCTGTAACCGTTGCTAAGAAAACTTTGCCCCACTTACATGGCTGTCATGTCAATAAGAATGCTTCACTGGGGTACTATTATGACTACTCAAGATCACCCCCAATGCAACTAATATAAGTGTTCCCATTGCAGTCCCTGAGGAACACCTCTCTCACCAATAAGTCAGGACAGACAAGCCCAGAATGCCTGTGCAAACCGGCAAGCAATGTAGAAAGTCTTGTTACCAGTCAGAAGATTACATGTATATAGGCCTGCCTTTTCAGCTATATAACCAGCACTCTTCACATTCTTTTCAGCCCAATCTAGAAGATAGTATCCACTGCTCTGCCCATGTGCTACAGCACAGGCCCTAATAAAGCCTTGCTGGGAACAGTTTTATTACCATTTGTTTGTTTGCTTGCTTGCTTGCTTGATTGATTGCTTGCTTGTGCCAGGGTCTCATGTAGCCCAGCATGGTCTAGAACTTGCTAAGTAGCCAAGAATGACCTTGAACTCCTGATCCTTCCTCCTGCACCTACCTCCTGAGTGCTGGGATTACTGGCATAAAACAGCATGCTTGGTTTATGTGGCACTATCGCTCAAATCCATGGCTTCTTGAATGTTGTCAAGCACTCTTCCTGTTAAGCTACATACAATCCATCATCCATCATTTGTACCTCAAGCAGAGTGAGCTGATTTGACAATATTACTATCAAGAGATACAGGCCCAGGGAATGCCTAGCATCCAGAGACCTACCAGAACCTGAGATGCTTGGGAGTGCTCAAGAAAAGCTGCTAGGGAAGCTCCAGAACTGCCAGCGGTTGCTACTCCAGCGATGGAGGGCTGCCAAAAGCTTCTGGCAGCCACTGACTCCAGCTACTGAGTGTTTGCTAAGAGGTCCTGCCAAGAGTAGCTAGGAAAACTGTTAACACCCACCAGCTGCTGAGAGCCTCTGGTCAGAGCTACTTTTCCTTTTCATGATTTCTTAATTGAGTTGAGCCAAAGAACCCTCAGCCAATATGGCAGCCATGTTGAAGCGATATCAAGAAAATGCATGATATTTTTACATTAAGCCTACACTCAGGACACAGCCTTTATCAAATACTGTCACTAAGGAGACACTTAGTGTTTACTGAGTGAGTAAATGAGTAAATAACCAAACAACACGATGTGGTAGAAATCATCTCCAATTCACAGATAAAAAAGTAATCATTCATAAACACCACTAAATAACAGAATATAGAACTAGCTTCTTACCTAGTATCAAGTCATTTTTATTTCCACTTACTTTATCAAGTTATAGTCTAGAAAGTGATGAAATCAGCTAAGCCCTGAAATTACCTGAACATAAATTCCTTCAATAACAACTGTCAGGGAAAGCCCAGGCCTGCTGCTAATGATTCTTATTATTCAGAACTGGCTTTTCAAAAAAAGAGACATGAGGAAATGAAGCCAGCTTCCCGAGCCATTGATACTACAGACTCAAAAATCTCCACAGAGCATATAGTATACCCTGAAAAGAAGCATACCTGCTGCATAGAGGCACTCAGTCAATCAATAAGACACTTTTCCCTTTGCATGATTCCCCAGATACAGAGAGAGAAGGCCATCTTGAACTTACAGCTCTTGGCCTCACTGATAGCTAGTGTAAGATAAAACTTTTACTTTCTTTAATATTTCAAAACTTAAGTTCTTATTTTCTTGAAGATATCAAACGTAAGTATTATGTTATCGTGCCTTTCCCCCTCCAACCCATACATATAAATTTATACAAGCTACTAAGAGCATTTAGTGCTACTTATATATACCTATGCTTAAGGCTGACCACTTGGTAGGATGACTTACCAAGGGTCTCATCTCTAGAAAACAAAATGTATTTGCCTTTTTAACAATCATTGGTTGCCTGATTAAGCTTTTAATTAGAACCTCTGCTCAGATGTAGCCTGTGGTAGCTCAGTAACCAATTGGTTTCCCATAGTGAGGGGAACAAGGACTATTTCTAACAGAAACTCAATGACTGGCTCTTTGACCTCCCCACCCCCCAAGGGAGGAGCAGTCCTGTTAGGCCACAGAGGAGGGCTTTGCAGCCAGTCCTGAAGATACCTGATAAAACAGGATCAGATGAATGGGGAGGAGGTCCCCCCCCCCATCAGTGGACTTGGAAAGGGGCATGGTGGAGATGAGGGAGGGAGGGTGGGATTGGGAGGGAATGAGGGATCGGGACATGGCTGGGATACAGAGTTAATAAAATGTAACTGATAAGAAAAAAATAAAAATAAAAATAAATAAAAAATAAATAAATAAATTATTAAAAAAAAAAAAACCAATACAATAGTATTGTCTTTGATTCATTTTGGAGAGAAAGCATCTCTCCAAAATGTTATTGTGGTTGGTCACAATAACACAGCTCAGTGAGGTAGAATACACATGTAATCCCAGGTATTCGGGAAGCATTATTATGCAGGAGAATTGCAATGTTTGAGGCCAGCCTATACATCTTGGTAAGAGCCACTGTTTCAAAAATCTTAAAAACACTAAAAATTAAATAAAACCACCAATGCACATGTTATCTTAAATGTGAACACAGGAGGGCTGGGGAAATGGCTCAATGATTAAGAGCACTGGCTGCTCTTCCAGAGAACCTGGGTTCAGTTCCCAGCACTGACATGGCAACTCACAACTGTCTATAACTCCATTCACATGCAAAACACCAATGCACACAAAATAAAGTTAAATAAATAATTAATTATAAACACAGGTTCTACTCCCAGCTTCTACAAGGTTTATAGAAAACGGCACATATTTCTTCAAAGGAACTTTTTCTATCACCTATGTCATTTTACTGATGTGGAGAGTTGCTGTATAAAGTCACTGTAGTTCAGTCATCCCAGTGTCATAAATGCCTTCAGTAATACTATCAATTCACACGCTAACTTTAAAGTAAGGAAACTGAGAGTTAGAGAGAGAGAACTGTCTATTGAGGAGCAGCCCATCTGACATACTGATTTTATATGTAAGCTCTAAATGCTTACTTCATCTGCTTAAATCCAAAACACAAGAGCTAACAAACCATATAAATGAGAGGTGCTTCTTTTTACAGTCAATTCTAAAATTCAGAATATAATTTCAGAACATCTGTTTATTTACTTATTATTAGAGTTGAAAATCTCCATAATAAGCAGCAACTATGTTTTTCAGAACATCTGTTCAACATGACATCAGATATGTTAATAGATATTATTTCAATTATTCTAACCTTACTAATTTCATGAAATGCCAACCTAGAGCTGAGAACAGTGTCTCATGCTTGTAATCTCAGCATTTTGGAGGCTGATGCAGACAAATGACCATCAAGTTTGAGGCTAGCCTGGGCTATAAATGAGTTCCAGGTCAGCAGGAGCTACAGAGTGAAAATCCTCTCCCCCAAAACAGGAAGAGACAGAAAGGCAGAGACGGGAAAGAATGTGTGTTTACTTTATGTTTGTTATCCTGGTATCAATGGTATTTCCTAAATGACTCTATCATAGATAACATTGCTCAAATTTAATTGCTTAAAATTAAAATTAAATTAAAATTAAAATTTTAATTGCTTAAAATTAATGTCATATGAACACTTCTTTTGTAACATTGGTTTTCTGCTTTTTGTTTATTTTTGTTTCACTTTGTGTAACTGCCTCGGACTGTTTCTTGTAGTTTCTCACATATCCCCAGAATAAGAATAAGAATTTTTGAATAAGAATTCAAAGCCCAACATCCTTAGCCATCAGAGAAATGCAAATCAAAACCACCCTGAGATTTCACCTTACACCCATCAAAATGGCTAAAATAAAAAACTCAAGTGACAACTCTTGCTGGAGAAGTTGTGGAGAAAGGGGAACCCTCCTCCATTGCTGGTGGGAATGTAAACTTTTACAACCACTTTGGAAATCAATCTGGCGCTTTCTCAGACAATTAGGAATAGTGCTTCCTCAAGATCCAGCTATACCACTCCTAGGCATATATCCAAAAGATGCTCAAGTACACAACAAGGACATTTGCTCAACCATGTTTGTAACAGCTTTATTTGCAATAGCCAGAACCTGAAAACAACCCAGATGTCCATCAACGGAGGAATAGATACAAAAATTGTGGTATTTTTACACAATAAAATACTACTCAGCAATTAAAAACAAGGAAATGATGAAATTTGCAGGCAAATTATGGGATCTAGAAAAGATCATTCTGAGTGAGGTATTCCAGAAAGAGAAAGACACACATGGTATATACTCCCTTATTTAGACCTATAAGATATGATAAACACACTAAAATCTGTACACCTATAGAACATAAACAAGAAAGAGGACCCGGGGCAAGATGATCAATCCTCACTTAGAAAGACAAATGGGATGGACATTATATGTAGGAGAAAACAAGTAACAGGACAGGAGCCTACCACAGAGGGCCTCTGAAAGACTCTACCTAACAGTATATCTAAGCAGATACTGAGACTCATAACCAAACCTTCAGCAGAGTGCAGGGAATCATATGAAAGAAGGGGTAGATAGTATGACCTGGAGAGGACACGAGCTCCAAAAGGACCAAAATATCTGGGCACAAGGGTCTTTTATGAGACTGTATCTCCAACCAAGGACCATGTATGGATATAACCTAGAACCCCTGCTCGGATGTAGTACATGGTAGCTCAGTATCCAAGTGGGTTCTCTAGTAAGGGGAACAGGGACTGTCTCTGGCATGAACTCTGAGGCTAGCCCTTTGACCCCCCCCCCCACACACACACACACCAAGGGAGGAGCATCCCTGCTATGCCACAGAGGAGAACTTTGCAGCCAGGCCTGAAGATATCTGATAAGCTAGGGTAAGAAAGGGAAGGAGGTCCTCCCCTATCAGTAGACTTGGAAAGGAGCAGGGAGAAGATGAGGGAGGGAGGGTGGGATTGGGAGGGAATGAGAGAGCGGGGATATAGCTGGGATACAAAGTTAATAAACTGTAACTATTATTAAAAAATAACATATGTAATTAATTTTATACCTATAGCTCAAGAATAAAATGCTACAAAGTAACAAGTAAATAAAAAAACATTTTCTAAAAAAAATAATAATAATAATTCAAAGCTATCATGTGTCCAATATGGCTGACTCAGTTGACCTTTTTTTTTTTTTTTTTTGATGGGAGACTTTTGATGACCACTTCTATTTCCTTGGGAAATATAGGACTATTTAATTGATTTACCTGGTTCAGACACACACTGTATATACTAACTCATACAGACATATAACATGGGATAAACCTACTAAAATCTGTACATCTAAAGAAACTAATCAAGACAGAGGACCCTGACTAAAATGCTCAATCCCCATCCAGAAAGGCAAAGAGGATGGACATCAGAAGAAGAAAACAGGAAACAACCTAGGAACCTGCCACAGAGGGCCTCTGAAAGGCTCTGCCTTGTAGACTATCAAAGCAGACGCTGAGACTTACAACTGTTGGGCAGAATGCATGGAATCTTATGTAAGAAGTGGGAAATAGTTAAGATCTGGAGAGCACAGGAACCCCACAAGGAGAGCAACAGAACCAGAAATTTGAACACAGGGGTCTTCCCAGAGACTAATACTCCAACCAAGTACCAGGCATGGAGATAACCTAGAAACCCTGCACAGATGTAGCCCATGGCAGTTCATTGTCCAAGTGGGTTACACAGTAATGGAAGAGGGACTGCCTCTGAGATGATCTGATTGGCCTGCTCTTTGATCACCTCCCCCTGAGGGAGGAGCAGCCTTACCAGGCCACAGAAGATGACAATGCAGCCACTCCTGATGTGACTTGATAGACTAAGATCAGAAGGAAGGAGAGGAGGACCTCCCCTATCAGTGGACTTGGGAAGGGGCATGCGTGAAGAAAGGAGAGGGAGGGTGGGACCGGGAGGGGAGGAGGGAGGGGATTATGGGGGGATATAAAGTGTAATTAATAAAATAAAATAAAATTTTTCAATAAAAAAAGAATTAACCTACTTTATAAGAACCCACCTATTTAACCAAGTCTCCCATTTACCTGACACACTGCATTCTCAAAGGTGCCTAACTATGAAAGAAGATCAATGCATTCACTCAAGTAAAAGTTGTATTGAGGGAGGAAGGGAGGGAGGGACTGGGATGGAATGAGGGAGCAGGACACAGCTGGGATACAGAGTTAATAAAATGTAACTGATAAGAAAAAAATAAAATTCAAAAAAAATAAATTTTAAAAAAAGTTGCATTTTCCAAGTTCCTATCTCTATGTGCCTATTCCTTCAAGCCTAAAACAGGTTTCCATCAATTTTACTACATTTCACAGTGCTTGCCTACCATGTCAGAAGTCTTGAAATCACTCTCCATTATCACATAAAACCAGATATTTTGCCAAACACCTGCAACCCCAGAACTTGTAAGA
>NW_026596057.1:9334250-9340739 GCF_907164565.1 Psammomys obesus | reverse complement strand
AAAACCAGATATTTTGCCAAACACCTGCAACCCCAGAACTTGTAAGATAGAGGCAGAAAGATCAAAAATGTAAGGCCATCTTCATCTACACAATGAGCCTGAAGCCAGCCTGAGCTTCCAGACCTTGCCTCAAGAAAACATCTGCTATATATTTTGACACTATAAAATTTATACTATAAAAGCATAAATTATTTTTATAAGGAACAATTCTTTTTATGAAGAACTGATCTCTAAATACTGAACATAGTACTAGGACCTTAGAAGAAAGTTCAGTTGGTAAAGTGCTGCTATGAAACCATAAGAACTTAGTCCTAATACCCAGCACCCACATAAAAAATGTGAGCAAGACACTGGACATGTGTTATCCCAGTTCTGTGGAGATGGAGATGGAAGGCTTCCTGGAGAATGCTGGCTGGCCAGCCTACTGAACTGGCAAGCTCCAAGATCAGCTTATGTCAAAAACCAAGGTAGAGGTACTAGAAGGCAATACCTGAATCTGACCTTGGCCTCAACATACACACACATGTATATCCCACATATATGAATATGTACATATATGTATACTCTCAACAAAATATTGAACATGCAATAAGATAAGGAAAATTCAATCATTAAATATCATTTGCATTACTCCCTCACTCACTATATTTAAATAGATTTCTTGTCATATCTTTTAGAAGTAATAAGCCTATTCATTTCATTTGTTAAATTTCTAAAATACTGAAAAATATCCACTTGTATCTCCCTTGTAGGTCACTTAGTAGTGTTTTCTTAAACCAAATAAGAAAAAGAAAAAGAGGTAATAGAAGGTGAAAGAAAAAAACAAAGATAAAATATTATTTGTATGTATGTAAGCAGTGTATGTGTAGTGAAAGCAAAATGGACGTTATAACACCCTTTAGAGACTTAACAAGAACCACTGAAGTATTATATACAGTCACTATAGAGAACCCTAATTATAACTCTCCCTGGAAAAGCCATCCCCACAACTGAGAATGACTTAATCCATCCCTCAGCTCCTCCTTCACTAATATCCCTTATGCTTAAGAAGTTCAAGTCTGCTCATACTGACTCATCCTGGAATTCTTTTTCGTGGTGAAGCCACAAATCCCAGTTGTGGCAGAATGAAAATGCCTAAGTGAAAGAGAAGTTCCAGCTCCTGTGGTAGAGAGGAGAACAGAGTGGATCTATACCTTTGCCCTTACGGCTGGTGACACAACACTTACTAAACATCTCCACCAGAGGGTGTCACAGGATATTAAATTCAATATATCCAAAACTATCCTGCATCAGCTCGAAACTTTTCTCCCTGAAATTCTGTCAATGATCAACAGTCACCAAGTCACCTGGAATTGATGCTTCAGTGGTTTCTCTCCACCTAAGAATGAAAGCACTAAGTTCCAGAGCATGTTAAAAACCTATTTGCTTAGGCTACACAGAGAAACCCTGACTCAAAATAATGAGAGAGAGAGAGAGAGAGAGAGAGAAATCTATTTATTCACAGTAATGTTTTGAGATATTCAGATTCCCTATAACTCCTGAACATAGCATGGTACATCAGATTTTGAATTTCCCAGCTATTTCCTCTGACTGAAACAACCTTCACGTCACCACCAAATTTCAAAATCTTGACTTTTTCAGGAGTCAGTTACACATTTGTTCTTTTAGTCATTTGTTCATTCATTCATTCATTCATTCCTGTATAACACATTCATGTATATTTTCTCAAAAATTAATGGAAATATCCACCCAAACATAACAGACTAAATCAGTGGTTCTCAACCTTCCTAATGCTGTGACCATTCAATACAGTTCCTTATGTTGTGATGACCTGTGATGACCACACCCAACCATAAAACTATTTTTGTTGCTATCTCATAACTGTAATTTTGCTACTGTTATCAATCATAATGTAAATATCTGTGTTTTTTCAATGGTCTTTGGTGACCTCTATGAAAGGGTTGCTTGACCCCCAAAGGGGTTGTGACCCACAGGTTGAGAACCACTAGACTAGATAGGAAAAAAAATGGGGACTCGGTTAAAAACAACCATAGCTACCACCAACAAAGCAGTCAGGGAGTGGTAATCCCTGTTCTGAGGACTTTGCATGATTAGCATCCATTCATTCTGACGTCCCTTTGAGGTGGTATAATACAGTTTTCATTTCAGGAATGAGAGACAGTTTACCTAAGGTACATATATACAGAAAATGTACAGCAGAGTATGCTGGCATACAAACTTAAGATGTCTGACTTTAATCCAGTATTTGTGAGAAAAAAATTAATTTTTGGAAAGACATTCCATGTAATTTGGTGTTTTCCCCCAAGAGTCTGAAGTAAACCCATTAGAGCACAGAAATATTTCTGAGACCATCCAATAAATCTAATGTTCTTAGAAAAAAAGGAGGAGCTCTAGACATTGAGGTCTAAATCACTCTGAAACTAGAACTAAAAGTATTAATGCCTACATCCAGATTTTCAAAAGCAATCTTTACTACATGTGATACTCACCTAATTCCTTCCTTTTACCAAGGCTATCCACTCTGTACAAAAATCTCTCAGTTACAACCTACAGCCACAAATCAACACAGTCTCTGGAGCTATAGAGAGAAGGCAGTCTGGCTTCTTTGGAGTAGCCCGGCTTGATGTGGGGATAATAATCTCAGCTCTGACAATGATTAGCCACATGGATTTTAGTAATTATTCAAGTTCTCTATATTCTAATGTTATGTTTTTATTATTTCTGTTAAAGACAAAAAATATCTGTTGACTAATCAATAACCTATTTTCACAGCTTTCCATGTTTTTAAAGTACAGATTATAGTACTAAAGTTAGAAACCACTTTCTTCATATTTAAGATGCATTTAAATCAGTTTCACATTTAGAACAGCTGAATTTTACAAAGACCTAATTTAATCTTTTTACTTCACATGAAATGGTCTTGTGTTACAACTAAGAAAACTCTAATAGAACTTACCAACATTATCGCTAATGTCACACATTAGCAATTTTTAATTATAAGATAGTTAGTAATACTATGATGTGTATACAAGCATTCAAACAGAGAAAGAGAAAGGGAGAAAAGGAAGTAAGGCTGTGCACTGACAGAGACACTGAACACTTACGTGAGCTAGTAACTTTTCCCAGTTCTCCAGGAGTCAGAATCCATATCATAATGATCGTCAATAAAAGTATGACAACCTTGTTGTTTAGCTTCTTTAGGACTATAGATTTTAGTATGTATATCCTGTGAGTATATACCATGTGTGTCTTTCTGTTTCTGGGTTACCTCACTCAGGATGCTCTTTTCCCACCATTTGCCTGCAAATTTCATGATTTCCTTGTTTTTAATTGCTGAGTAGTATTCCATTGTATAAATGTACCACATAGGGAACATGGTTAATCCTCATTCCAAAGGGCAAACAGGATGGACATCTGAAGTAGGAGAAGACAAGGAACAGGACAGGAACTTTCCACAGGGGCCTCTGAAAGACTCTACCCACCAGGGTATCAAAAGAGATACTGAGACTCATAGCCAAACTTTGGGCAGAGTGCCAGAATCTTTATAGAAGAAGAGGGAGATACAAAGACCTGGAGGGGACAGGAACTCCACAAGGAGAACAGCAGAGCCCAGGGGGCCTGCAGAGATCGATACTCCAACCAAAGACCATGCATAGAAAACACATAGAGATCCTGTTCAGAGGAAGCCCATAGGCTACTCAGTTTCCAAGTGGGTTCCCTAGTTAGGGGTACAGGGGCTGTCTCAGTGGCTGGCTCTTCGATCACCTCCCCCCTGGGGGGTGCAGCTTACCAGACCACAGAGGAAGATGATGCAGCCAGTCCTGGTGAGACCTGATAGCCTAGGGTCATATAGAAGGGGAGGAGGTGGCAGGCTCTTTGACCTCCCCACCCCTCAAGGGAGGAGCAGTCCTGCTAGGTCACAGAGGAGGACCTTGCAGCCAGTCCTGAAGATACCTGATAAAACAGGGTCAAATGAAAGGGGAGGAGGACGTCCCCAATCAGTGGACTTGGAAAGGGGCAGGGAGGAGATGAGGGAGGGAAGGTGGGATTGGGAGGGAATGAGGAAGCGGGATACAGCTGGGATACAGAGTTAATAAACTGTAACTAATAATAAAAATTAAAAAAAAAAAGAAGGGGAGGAGGTCCTCCACTCTCAAGGGACTAGGGAAAGGGCATAGGGAAAGAAGAGGGAAGGTGGGTGGGACTAAGAGGAGATGAGGGAGGGGGCTGCAGCAGGGATACAAAGTGGATAAATTATAATAAATGAATAAATACATACATACATACGTTCATACATTTAAGAAAAAAAGCATAGCAGCCCATTTCCCAAATAGTTCTGTTTATATAACTTTGAAAATACTGAATTCCTTGACACTGCTAACAAGCTGTTAAAACAAGGAAGAAGGAATAATGAACAGATGGGAGAGATAAAGAAGGGAAATCCCATTAAATATTAAAAGATGTTCAGAAGACTGAAGTTTTGAATATACTCATATAATATTCTTTACAGTATGCTTCATAACTATCCCATACTGTTTCTGACATGAACTCGATGGCAGGCTCTTTGAAAACACACACACACACACACACACACACACACACACACACACACACACCCGCCCCGGGAGAAGCAGCCTTGCTAGGCCACAGAGGAGGACTTTGCAGCCAGTCCTGAAGACATCTGATAAACCAGGATCAAATGTAAGGGGAGGAGGTTCTCCCTTATCAGTGGACTTGGAAAGGGGCAGGGAGGAGATGAGGGTGGGAGGGAGGGAGGGTGGGATTGGGAGGAAAAGAGGGAGTGGGATACAGCAGGGATACAAAGTTAACAAACTGTAACTAATATTAAAAAAAATAAAAATTAAAAAAATACAAAAAAAAGAAATTTAAAATATTATTTAGAAAATATATTAACAAAATGTCTCATGGAGTGTATTATGTTTTGAATTTATAATTTCTATTTGAAAATATCCTTGGAAATGTTAACATTCTCTCTTTAATATTCTTTTTTTTTTAAACACAATAATATGTACTTGTTATAGGTTCAAGTTTCTTCATAAAGTTTAAAGTTTACTATATGGAAATTTAACCTGTCTTCGTAATTAGTATCATTTGCATTTAGACATTTCATCCACACTATTACAAATACTCAAAAATTTGAATTTTGTGCTTTTCTTTTATTTTTCTTTTCTTTTTTTTTTTTACTTTCAGCCTTGTTTCTGTATTTTATTTAGTTTTAACGTATTTATATTAACATTTTAATATATTTGTGTTTATTGGCCTCCATCTCATTAGTATCCAGATAAACCTTATGCTACTATATTAATATCTCTTGTTGGTGTTTTTAAAAAGTTTCTTTATTTGAAATGAACTCATTCTCCAGAGTTCCATTAAGTTTCTAAAAATTTCCTTCTCCCCCACATATGAATAAAAGTTTTTCTGAGACAAAAAAAAAAACTATCCCACACATCAATAAACTACCAGCTAAAATAATTTAGTACAAGATAAAACCATAGCAATTTCAAAGTATCTCACATATGAGGCCTAACTGAGCTATGACACTTTTTTTAGTATGAAACTGGATAAATGGCTCCTGTATTTACTTGCTAATTTAGTCACACTGCATTTTGCATATGACAGTTACAAGGCAGAAAGTATCATAAAATTTAGGAGAGTGAGAAGTCTAACAAAAAAAAAAATGAACGATTTTACACACCAAAAATAGACATTTTACGAACTGACATTATTAGAATTTACATTGTCTTCCAGTTCTTCCTTTATTACAAAACAAAAATTACATGTTTTAATACCTTTCAGACACAACATGATTAATATGCATACAAACTCACAAAGACTGGCAGCATGCACTGGGCCTGCAAGAATCTAAGTCAGTTGGAGTCCCAGACATGAGAGAAGTGAATACAAGCTCCCATCCCTAACTCAGAAACTATCTCCAACTGACAGCGCTCACAATTAGTTTTCTCCAATGGCATCTCACTGGACATACAAACTTCAGTTAAGGGCTGGCTCCATGACCTACACAAAATAAACTCAATGGCATTTTTAAATAGTTTTGACTCATAATGCTTTGTCTGAGCATTTTCGCCTTACTAGTATTCTGTTTGCATATTTTGGTTTCCAATTTTGCGTTTGGATGGGTTTTCTGTATGGGCAGGCACCTATACACCTATGCACCTATACTTGTCTATGTGCTTTTCACGCCCCCCACATGGTTTTGTTCTGTTCTGTTTTTCAGCTTGCCTGTTTGTTTTCTGGAGAGAGAATGGAAGAAGGTTTGGAGTTGGATAGGTAAGGAGAGGAGGAGGATCTGGGAGGAGATGAAGGAGGATTCAGAATAGGAATCAGAACTGGAAAAATATCTACTTCCAATATTTTTTGGTTTTGGTTTTTTGGTTTTTTTGTTTGGTTTGGTTTGGTTTGGTTTGGTTTGGTTTGGTTTGGTTTGGT
>NW_026596057.1:9148479-9334240 GCF_907164565.1 Psammomys obesus | reverse complement strand
GTTTGGTTTGGTTTGGTTTGGTTTGGTTTGGTTTGGTTTGGTTTGGTTTGGTTTGGTTTTTTGAGACAGAATTTGTGTGTATAGCCTTGGCTGTCCTGTACTCACTCTGTAGACCAGGCTGGCCTCAAACTCACAGAGATCCACCTGCCTCTGCCTCCCCAAGTGCTGGGATTACAGGCATGTACCACCATACTAGGCTATTTTCAATTGTAAAATTGTATGTCTTATCTTCTAATGGTGACTAAGGATGTCACAGGCACATATATTTTGTTTACTTAATATGAGAGTAATCTTATTATGCTTTGACTGGTGATCAGTGTGAGAAAGTCAACTAATGTGGATTACTTAATATTGCAAGTAGAGATCACCATTAGATATACTTGGATTTTCTTTTAACTTTATAAGCACAGAATATTTCTGTGTCTGTTTATTTTGTGGAGGTGATGTTGAATTTTGTTGCTCCTTGTTTTGTTTTGTTTTGTTTTGTTTTGTTTTGTTTTGTTTTGTTTTGTTTGGGGGGTAGTATTTCAAGTAATTATAGATAAAAGCAGAAAATACCTTTTACTGATTAATATTTCTATTAAATGTGGCATACTCTACAAGAACATGAGTTCAGGCTTATTTAAACACATAATAACTTATTATCAATATGTACAGTTTTCACACATTCCATTGATTGACTTCAAATACCACTTGATTTTTTAAAAGAAATTTCATTGTTTTTTGTTCTGACAGAAGGAAGTATATTTGCATTAAAAATGAAAGGCAGCTGGGCTGGGGCTATAACACAGCTGGTAGGTAGAGTGCTTGGCTGGCCCTATGTTTGAGCCCAAGCAATGCATAGGCTGTGGTGGTATGCCCCAGCACTTGGGAGGCAGATACAAATGAGGATCATCCAGGAAGGAAGGAGGGAGGGAAGAAAGGAGGGAGGGAGGGAGGGAGGGAGGGAGGAAGGAAGGAAGGAAGGAAGGAAGGAAGGAAGGAAGGAAGGAAGGATAGACTGATTTCGAGAAAACAAAAACATCCTACCTGCTTCAACCTCATGAAGAAAGTCTCTGTAAAAGTTTTTCTGCTGAAATACCAAAATCTTTCATTTGCAGGGTATACACGGACTACTGTCTCCAGGAGAAAGCGGACTGGCTCCACCACTTCTGTGACTACCATATCCACTGCCACAGTCATGTACACCCGCTTATCTGCAATAGAAAATTTCTGGGTTTTATTATTCCTTGATTATTAAAGAAACAAACTCTACTAAGTTATCCATGAATTACAGCTCTAGACAAGCATATTTCCTTCTTTTTATTTATTTTTAAATACTTTCTAAGCACTGACTAAATAAGTAATCAAGTATTCTAGGAATGTTCCTCAGGCACTACTTATTCTATCATAATCAAGTATCTAAACCTCCTGACAGATCTCTTTCTCCATTCTCTGAATCTGATTTTTTTTTTTTCTGAATCCGATCTTTAATGTGAAAAATACTGTGGAGAAATTGGGAAAGGCCCTAGGTTGGATTCCCAGTAACAAATTATATATACATATACATACATACATATATATATATATATATATATATATATATATATATATACACACACACACACACACAGAGATATATTAATGTTGAAAATAACATTTACTTTAAAACTATGAGGTTTCTTACACAATCACTGGAAAAAGATAGGTCTGTGTGGTGAGTGCAAACTAGATTAGAAACTCAGTCCTTTCATGCTAAACCTGTAGAGTACTGCTGTGATTATATAAACATCTCCATGTGAGGTGAACTAAGAACTGTCAATACGTTCACTGTTCGTGATCCATTCTTATTCTTGAAAAAAAACTAATTGAGCTGAGGAGATGGCTCCAGGTGCAAGAGAAATCCCCAACAAGCATAGAAAAAGCCAGGAACAATTTCGAATACCTACAGCCCTGGTACTATGGTGGGGCAGAGACAGGAAGATCACTGGAGCCCCAGGTTCAGTAAGAATCCCTGTCTCAAGGGAATAAAGAGAAAAAGTGATAGCTATCCTGTTCTGGCATCCACATGTGCACTTGCTTTCTTATGTATGTGTGTGCTGTGTTCCTGTGTGTACATGTTTACATGTGGGAAGAGTATGCATATTCATATGTGTGTGTTTACATGTATGTGAGGGTGGAACATGCATTCATGTGTATGTGCGTATTTATATGTGGAAGGAGCATATGTGTTCATGTTTATATGTGGGAAAGTACATGTGTTCATGTCTCTGTTTATATGTGGGAGAGAGAAGATGTATGCTTACGTGTGTGTGTTTATATGTCGAAGAGAGAGTATGTATTCCTCTGTGTGCATGTTTACATGTTGGGGAAGCATGTGTGTTCAATACATGTGTCAATTTTACATGTATAGATAAGTGAGCATATGTGTACATGTGTTTGCATATTTACATGGGGGTATGAGTATATGCAGATGAACATATATATTTGCTTTGACCATGGAGGCCAAGAGATGCTGTTGGAAATCCTTTTTTTTAAAAGGATAGTATCTCAATCAGACCTAGCTCTTCAATACGGGAAGTCTAGCTACTCAGCTTCCTCTGGGGATCTCCTGTCTCCTCCTTCCAATGCTGGAATTAGCCCACCAAATACATACTGGATACCGGGGATCTTAATCACTCTCCTCTTGCTTATTCAGCAAGTAAATGTTTCAACTGCTAAGCTAACATTCCAACTCAAGGCTGAATTTTATATAAACTGTTTTGCTATGTTTTAACCCTCACTTTTAGACAAAATAATATGTAATCAAATTCATGTACTTTATGGAACTAGTAAACATCCACTCTCTTTACAAACAACAGAGAGTAGTTATTGTTTTAGTATTCTTTACTAGAAAAGCATATTTTCCTATTAGTAATCCTCGATGCTTCCTGTCTTTAGCCAAAAGTCAAATGTGGGCATAAACTAAATAACTAAAACCTAAAAATAAAAAACAACTAAATAACTAAAAAACTAAACAAATAAAATTAAAGATGAAACAAATTGGTGTATTATATTTTGAACAAACATGTTTAATTGAATGAAAATAAAGCATTTTCAATAAAACTATAAATCAAGTAAAACTTTAAATTTAGTTTAAGGGAAGATCAACGATCTAAAATCTAGACTTGAGTAAATAATTAAAATGTAATTAATCTACAATTCTTAATTAAAAAGATAAACAAAGATACACAAATTTCCAAAAGTTGTTTGCTTACACATTTCATCTTCCTCCACCGCTCTTAACCAAATAAAACCAACTTTATAGCCTTATATAAAACACAAAGTCAAATGCCTTCCTCAAAATAATAAAATTAGTCAACATGGCTTTTAAGGGATTTCTTTCAACTAATGAAGGTTTTCCTCACAAAAGCATGAAAAAGAATTTCATAAATATTCACCAACATTCAAAATAAAAATATCTTCAATTTAACCATCAGTACAGTCTAAATATGTAATAAAACAAGATTGTTCATTCACAATAAAAAATCTGAATAAAAAATAATTTAAGAAAAATCACCTTTTGGGGTTTCTTCATTAAGTGCCAAAAATATTGGTGCGTTGGGGTTCCACATGCCCGTGATGACATAAGCTCTGCCATCATAACTCTTTCCCATGGATTCCTATAAAAGTTCAAACAAGAATGATAGCAGGTACAGGAAAATTATCACACCTTAAAATTATATCCTTAATCATTTTAATTTATTAAAACGTGTACCTACACTCAGACATAGTCTTACATCTTACTGTAAATTTTCTCATTCCTTTGAGTATTGCTATATCCCAGCCATCTTCAAACACAAGTTCAAAATAGACATGTACTTCTTACATGAAAAGAGCTGTACCTATCCATACCAAATCACAAAAGCAAAGTTTTAAAGTTATGTTAAATGTGATCTTTTGCTTGCTGTCAAAATATCAATATATAAAAGACCACAATGTAAAATTACCTGCACTAGGTTCAATTCCTAGCATCAAAAAAAGGAAAAAAAATAAAACATACACACACACTCATACATGCACACACACACACAATTACCTACACAAAGAATGAATTAATAGCCAATCACAAAAGTAAAAAGTGGTAATTTTTCTTAGTGTGCTACTATTAAATAGTCTTAAAATGTTAATTCGCTTCCTGGCTATAATACCTTCAAACTTAATACTTTAGTACCTTCACCTCAATAATAATAAATCACTATGAGGAGATGGTTTATAATCAACAAATATATCTCTATCTCTCTTTCATCTTCCAGCATGCTTATTTCCCCCCCCAACACTCTTCTCTCTTCACACCTCTTTCCTTCCTTCTGCCTTCCCTCCAACTTTTCTCCTTATCATCTCCATTTTAATGTTTTTACTTAGCCAGCTATTTACTAAAACTAGCAACCCCTACAGTGAAAGCAAAATACACAAGTTGCGCATATTCATTTCAGAGAAAGCAAGACAAAATGGCACCTGTGGAAGAACACCACAGAGAAACATGTGCAAATGCAAAAGAATGATATCTACAGAACTTTTAGTCTTTGTATTTCCTCATTTTATAAACAGTGGGGGGAAAAAAAACCCAACCAGACCAAAACAAATAAAACTTCCTTTTCATTATTAAACTTTTTTCCATTCCTCATAGACATTTCTCTGAATTCCTGTAAAACTGTGCCAGTCCCTTGATTATTACATCTTTCTAGTATAGTACTATCAATTTGAAAGTCAAATTGTATGGCATATGGCCAAGAATCCTGCGTTCCAGAGATGAAAGTCACTGAAGGCCATCTGTAAAGGAAACCTACTAAGTAATTCCACCCTAAATATACCTATAAGCTCATTCTTCCTCTCCTTTATATATTACACAGGCATGCACAGACAGACACACACACACACATACACAAGCACATATGCACACATTTCTCTAGCCCTCCACTACCCCTATTAACTAGTCCCCATTCAGAACAGGCAGGAGCTTCTTACCCAAAAGATGTAATTTCTGTATGCCTGACTGTTTGCTGTGCTTGAGTACAGGAAGATGAACTAGAGTAATCAGGATCTTTCAACTAACAAATACAGGAAATCAGGCAGTTAGCCGTGGAAGCTTAACAATTTCAGCAAGAACTGAAGTTGTGATAAGCCACATATAAAGTAGCAAAAAACAATTAAGTTAAAATATAAAGAACAGCATTCAAGAATACTAGAAAACTATTAGAGAGAAAAGAGATAAATGAAGAAAATAAACACTAAAAACCACTTGAAAGCAAGGTATACATGTGCACAACTACAACCCCAGTACTAAGGAAAGGATACCAAGTTGCAGACAAGCTTAAGGCTATACAGCAAGGTGTTCTCAAAACAACAACAAAAACTTTTAAAATCATGTATCATCCAGACAAAAAAAAAAAAAAGGCAGATGACAGAAGGGAAGGAAAAGGAGAGAAGTAAAATACAATACAATACAATACAATAAAAAAATTAAGATCCACAAGACAAGGGGAGGAGCAAATAAAAGCTAAAGTAGCAGTTTATCACACACATATACAGATGAACTCCTTCAGGAAACTTTCCCTCTATGTTTTCCAAATACATACACAGTCCATGCATACACATTCCAAATGTACTACATTACAATATAGAATGTGGCTTTTTAATCTAGCATCAGCATATGGTTCATTATAAAGATCCACATAACTCTGAAGCATCTCTAAGGCTATAATTGAACATTGTGTTCCAGCTCCATGGAAATATACATTTATTAAGTTTTCTGGTTTTCATGGTATTTTGCTGCTAGACTTTTCCTGTGTTGTCAATAAATATGGTCAGAATCACTTGTTTCTTTTCTACCCTACAACTTCCCTGACCAAAAAAAAACAAAAAAGTTCCTTATTAGCAGAGTATTTTTTAACTTTTATTAATTACACTTTATTCATTTTGTATCCCCCCATAAGCCCCTCCCTCCTCCCCTCCCGGCCCCACCCTTCCCTCCCTTTCTGCATGCATGCCCCTCCCCAAGTCCACTGATAGGGGAGGTCCTCCTCTCCTTCTTTCTGATCTTAGTCTATCAGTTCTCATCAGAAGTGGCTGCATTGTCAGGGGTTCTAGGTTATCTCCACGGATAGTCCTTGGTTGGAGTATGAGTCTCTGGGATGTTCCCTGTGTTCAAATTATCTTGTTCTGTTTGCTCTCCTTGTGGAGTTCCTGTCCTCTCTAGCTCTTACTATTTCCCACTTCTTACATAAAATTCCATTCACTCTGCCCGTCAGTTGGCCATCAGGCTCAGCATCTGCTTTGACACTCTGCACGGCAGAGGCTTTCAGAGGCCCTCTGTGGCAGAATATTGAGTCTCTGTTACTTGTCATCTTCATTCCCCCAACAAAACTAAAGCTTTGTTGTGTGTGATCTTATTTATGTGTGCTAGTATACACATATATAAATGAAACTGTGTTTATGATCTAAACAGAGAAACTAAGGTGAGAAACACCCACCCCGAATGTGTGAGACAGTATTATATGCTCTGGGGGTCAGGACTGGAAAAGAGAGCAGGGAGAGTGCCAGCATATTCTTTACTTTGCCTTCTGATTTTCCCATATGTGAGGAATCCCACCTGAATGTCATTTCCTCCCTAAATTCTTCCTACTAGGCTGCCCTCACGATAACAGACTGCACCCTCTTAAACTAGGAATCAGAATTGCTTTTCAATCCGTCACAGCAAGGAGAAAAATAACAGATACAATGGCATTTGTGATTTTGCCTTTAGTGAAGATCGTAACCCATAGTAATAGGTTTAATTATTAAAAAGTCTCAATTCACGTCATTAGAAAATACACATAGGGAAGAAAAGTCATTACTTAAAAATTGTTCATGGGAAGAGGGACTGCCTCTGCCATAATCTGATTGGCCTGCTCTTTGATCACCTCCCCCTGAGGGAGGAGCAGCCTTACCAGGCCACAAGAGATGACAATGCAGCCACTCCTGAGGTGATCTGATAGACTAAGATCAGAAGGAAAAAGAAGAGGACCTCCCCTATCAGTGGACTTGGGGAGGGGCATGCATGAGGAAGGGGGAGGGAGGGTAGGATCGGAAGGGGAGGAGGGAGGGGCTTATGGGGGAATACAAAATTAATAAAGTGTAATTAATAGTAAAAAAATGTTATTTTATATATTACATATTAATTTTTAGATATTGTATGGGTGTAATCTTTGTGTATGAGGGTGGTTTTAGTCAACATAAAGATTGGGATTGCAATATGTTCAAGAAAATGAATATAAATAAAATATGTATCAAATAAAAAAAACACCATTGGGAATATTTTGCTGAGTAGGTCATTGTTTATAGTGTGTTGGTTCAACAGCTGGGTAGGACTATGAATTACTTTTCTTCTCTGGCATCTTGCGTAATTAGACTTACGGCCCATGTAATGAAAGAGAATTCATGTCTGGTACCCATGGGTGGAGAGGTCATAAATCCTAAAAGAAAATTTGCTGCTATCATTTTTCTAAATCAATAAAGCTTAACTGTTTTCTAAATAGTTATTGTTGTACCTACAGATAAGTGTATCTCTCCGTCCTCATAAAGAAGCTTCTTTGGGCAGCATGTGGAAGCTACTGCAAAGATCCATAACTGGCCAAAATGCAGAGAATAAATGGCCATGGGGTGCCCACCCCTAAATGGACTATCTATAACACCTAGACCTAAGGCTCAGAGAACATAAGGAGAAATGGAAAGGAACAATTCTAAGAGTCAGAGTACCACCAGGCATGACAAATATGCTACACCCATGAAAATGCAACACTATGGCTGCCTAAAAGAGAAGTGCATGATGGCCATGCCACTGGACATGTCATTGGAAATGAAGGAAATTTCACAACATCTTACCCTTAGCTGAAGAACAATAGGCTGTCAATGGTTGATATGAAGGAGAAAAATCACTACTTTCCAGAAATGAACCTCCTGATACATTACCCAATATCAAAAGTGATAATCCCTAAACATATGTACATATCAGCAACAATAAATATAACACTAAACAACCCAGGAGACTGTGAGTGTGTGTGTGTGAGTGTGTGTGTGTGTGTGTGTGTGTGTGTGTGTGTGTGTGTATTATATAACAATAACAATTACAGAAGAGATCATGAATCCAAGAAAAAGTGGAAGAGGGGTAGAAATTACATAAATGGAGTGTACTCATATATGAAATTCTAAACATAATTTTTATCATAAAAGATTGTTTGTTCAGCGTGAATAAAAAGTTTCACAAACTGTTAAATGTAACACACATGCCTTTTCAAAGTCTGTTAACGTAAATGAAGGGGCAGAAAATTGTTTCCAGTTTTCCATCACATTGGGCATGTCATAGGAGCTGTATTTGTTAGTACAGCAAAAGTATTAATATCTTACTCTAAAGAGCAAAAACCAAAACTATCTAGCAAAGTTACAAAGAGTGTAACTTTTGCTTATTACAAAGAATAACCTGTCAATAACCAGAATCCCTTCATCAGTTTCAATATAAGGTATTGAGTTCCTTTATTAAACAAAATCTAGCCAAGGGTCAGTGACCACATATTAAGATATCATGAAGATTAATAATACCAGATAACAGTAAATTACAACTGCTGATAATTAAAATGCAAAGCCTAACACTACTAAGTGTTTGTTGTGCAGTAAGTTCACTTCTCTTTGCAGAAATGTGAACACTGCCAAGGCCTTAGATAGTGATTAGTTAAAGGAAGAGTTAAACTACACAGAAATGACTAAGAAGCCTCACTGATTCACAGCAGTTTTATAACTCTATAACCTGATTTTAGGTTTTATGGGGGAAAATCTCTAACAATGATTCATCTTAATCCTTTAGATTCTGAAAGACCTAACTAGAACTCCATTATCTTAATATTTTTCTAATTCCTAGGTACTCATGGAATTCTCATAGCTCCAAAATACTATGACTTACTTTTGGAAAACCAACATTCATTACTGATGTGTTGAGGAGAAGGCTAAGAGAGAGATGGATCAATAACTAATTTATGCTTCCACATTTGATGTAACCAGCTGTCCTTGCCTGACCTCCTCTTTCTGTCCATGGCACACTATACACTGGAGGAAGCACTTAACCACTTCTGCAATTACACACTTATACAGGGTCTGATTCTATCACGAGGTGAAGTGCCCATAGCCACTAAGAACTCCATTTTGCACAGACCTAAAACTGCAGTGCTTCATACAATGTTGGCATACAACTAGGCGGCCAAAATTTTGAACAAAACATTCCAGTAGTGCTAGAAAATTAGTGATGATATAATTATCATGAAATAATTCAAAGAAAAATTACTCACAGTGTTATTTAAATTACACTTATGAGACACAGTTGAAAAGAAATATATAAAATATAAAAATATAAACTCATGAAGGAATTTTATCCTTACATTGATCTATTTCTGTAACACTCTAAATCACAGAGTGAATGCTCATTAACGGCAACAACTGAAGGCATTTTAAGAGTTAAGATGCCTTGTTCCCTTCACAACAAACACCACCCATGAGTGTGGGTCATTAATCTTCCTCCCCTCCCCCTGAGACAAGAGTTCTTTCTGTAGCCTCTGGCTACCCTGGAACTCACTCTGTACACCAGGCTGGCTTCAAACTCAAGAGATCTGCCTACCTCTGCCTCCCATGCGCAGGGATTAAAGGTGTGCGCCACCACCACCTGACTCATTACTCTTTTAATGGCATTTCTTAAAGAAATCTAGTCAGTATCCACTGCTAAGTACAAACAAGGAAAATGCTTCCAAAAAACAAGCATCATCACAGCACTACAGCTGACAGTGCATTAACTAAATAAAAGGTGCTATGTGCACACTGCAGATGTTTGTTTGATGCTTTAGTCTGAAGGAAAAGACTAAGAACACAAACAGATGAAGGAGATAGGCACCATCACTACAGCTTCCTTTCACATGCTTTCACCCTACAGAACACTGTTTACATGGCAACTTTCCTAATATTTCCTCAAGAAGTAATTTTAAGTTTGAGTTTCCAAATTTAATTACTGTCATCACAAAATTAAACAACTCTGACAATATGACAAAATTTTAAAATAAAATATAAAATAACTGTCTTCTGTACTTGATTAGGATGCTTAAGGTTGTCATTACCATATCCAGTAAATGCATGTCACTGTTCTTCACGTTTCGACCTGGGCTTAATAACATTCCAAAACATCTGAAAATATTGGGGGAAAAGAAAAGGAAAAATAAGGTATCAAGAAAAATACAGAAGCCCAGTGAGATAAAACCCTTTTCATAAAAACTATACAATCTGAGTTTTGTACTCACAAATAGGTTTGTTTTTCTAGAACACAATAAGAACCCAAGATACATGCAAAATTATATACAAATCATAAAAATAAGTTGTCAAAATTTTCAGGCCTTTATTTTACATATAAAAGCAACCAAGATCAGAAAATAGCCCTAAAAGAGATAATAAATTATTAATTTGCTAGTAAGATATAAATAGGAAAATAAAAGATCTTATTTGCCTTAAAGTTATTCCAAAACTATAGATAATAATTAATTATCCCAGGTAAGTTCTTTTAAGAGTATTTTTAAAATAAGGAAAAGACACTGTGCTCTCTCTGTATCCAGCTACACTAAAAAACTAACTTTTTAGTGCCCTGGTCCTTACCAGTCATGTCCACCACATAGCATGTTTGTATTATTATGTACTCAGTTACATAAGCTTCATTACGAACTGTTCTATCACACTGACAATATTATCCAATACAGAATTAATAATTATTACCTAATGTCCATGCTTCCTGGTGCTCATGTAGCTTCAAAAACCCTGCCAATGCTACTTTATTTGGAAAAAGTTTTCATAAGTTCTAAAATTCAGCTTTTTTTTAATTCCTAGGCTATTATTAGCTCCACTTTATGGGTAAGCAAAGCCATGCCCAGATCAGTTAAGCAATGCACTCAACTTTATATCTAGTAAAAGTAGGTTTTGCAACTCAATAAGCACTGTGACCTCTCCAGAGTGTCACTCTGCCAACGCACTCTCACACTTAACTGAGTGCTTGAACCATAATAACCCTAAAATACAAAAGCACACCATGCACTTTTATATAGGAAGTAAACTAAATCACACATAACAAATATAACTAAATCAAACATATACTTTTAAAATTTAGGGGGGAAAAATGCCAGGAGTTGGATACGTAGCTCTGCTCTGCTCTCTCCAGCATCTCCTCATGTATTCCTGGCATATATAAGGTTCTGGGTTAGATCCATAACATATAAAAAAAACAAAGTGTTGATTTTTTTATACTGGCAGCTGCCAGTCAATACTTAATCTGCCCCTTCCTTTTATACAAAGGCTTGCTTTTGTAGCAGCACTTTTCAACATAGCTATGACTCCAGTAAGTAGTCATTATTCTCTGGGTGAGGACTGAGAATGCCTTGCTCAAGGCTTCCTTTTGGTGTCCAACAAAGACCATGCCTACAGCCAACAATAAAACTTATAAGCGCAGATAACAATTCTCCAAACATATCCTTGGAAAAAAGTAAAAAAAAAAAAATTGTCCTAATATTCAAATTTTAAAATTATATTATTTCCTTTAACTTTAATGATATGACTTGCTGTATTAGTTCTTCTACTGTTGCCTTATCTCTTGCTAGTAATACTTAATAATGTAATTGTTGTTCATATGTTCATGTTTGTGTCCTGAAGTTAATCGGAGTGGGTTTGTTTGGCTCATGCTCTCCCGCCTGCTCTACTCTCTCCAGTATCTCCATTGGTTCTTTAAGAACAAGTTCCTGAATTTTAAGTTTTTCTAAGTAATAAACATAAACCATAATTTTTTTAACCTTTAGTCTTATGTATTTTCTTTTTTTTTTTCTTTACTGATAAACATTAAAGAATACTTTAATTGATAAAGGGATATCCTGCGCTCAAGGGCATAATAGTAGTGACTATTAACTGTACATTTTCTCTTCTACTTTTTTTTAAATTTTTTATTAATTACACTTTATTCATTTTGTATCCCCCCATAAGCCCCTCCTCCTCCCCTTCCAATCCCACCCTCCCTCCCCTTTCTGCATGCATGCCACTCCCCAAGTCCACTGATAGGGGAGGTTCTCCTCTCCTTTCTGATCTTAGTTTTTTTTAAAAAAAAAAAAAAATCTATCTCTGAAGTCTCCTGTCTAAATCAATGGCAATAGTTTAATATATCCTTTCTTCTTATGATTGTTTTGGAAAATATAAATTACCATACTTCTCAATCACTTGGAATTCATGGTAAAACTAAAATTTTGACATTATCTTAGCATAATAATCCTATATTACGGTTAGCAACAACAAGAGCCTTGAAAGTTCAGATTTCCCTTAAAAATTAATACTCATCATCTTAGTTCGGTGATCTTTGATGCACTCCTCTTCTCCTGGCTTATAAATAAAAGATATTGCCACCAGCCAGCAGTAGGACATTTGAGAAAGCACCTAACTAAAGCCCTCGGGCCTCTGCTTTTTCTTCTAGAAAATGAGACATACAACATAGAACTTCAGTTCCTCTAACAACAAAATCACACTTCTTTTTTTTTTACTAGTCATTCCCAAAATTATACTTCATTAAAATACATACAACTTCTTATGGACACTACTAAAAATAGCTATTAGGAGTATGTCAGGAATTAAGATAGGTATTATTAGAAACACAACACCTAATGTGAACATTAAATGGTTCTCTAGGGATTTCAGAGCATTTAATTGAGTCCAAGAGCAAAGCAGGAAAGAAAACTGCTGTCCCACCTGTATTCTCAATGAGTGCACAGTCCAACAGGAGAGAAAAGTAAGCAAAAAGGCAACCACTATCAAATATAGTAAGATCTATGATGCCAGTAAATACAAATTGGTTGACTGATTGGTTGGTTTTAAAGATTTATTTTTATTATCAAGTTGTGTGTGTGAGCGCATGTGCATGCACGCGTGTGCGCATGTTACAGAAGCTGTGTGCTCATGGTGGTAGATTCCCTTGAGCTTGAGTTATAGATGGTTGTGAGCCACCTGATATGGGTATTGAGAACAAAACTCAGGACTTCTGAAAGAGAAGTATGCTTTTAACTGCCAGGCAGCTTGTTTGTTTGTTTGTTTGTTTGCAGGGTCTCGTATTCCAGGCTGACTTACAACTGTAATGCAGCCAAGATGCCCTCCAACCAACAAGTGCTGAGATCACAGATCTGTGCCACCACACCCAGTTTATATTGGTGCTGGAGATAGAAATCAGGAATTCATGCACATGCCAGGCAAACATTCTACAATGGAAACACATTCACAGCCACTACAAATTGCTAATAAAGCAAAGAGCAGACACACATATTACTTAAAATAATACAAAAAGATACACCAAAAAATGTATATCAAACCTCCTGAGAATGAAATGATGTTAAAACATTAACAATAATTTCAATCATTATAGTAGCTGCTGTTTATTGGCAAATATATTATAATACTGTATTTATACTTCCAAACTGACCTCATATACCTAAATAATAAAAATAATTTTCAGGAAGAAGTGATTTGTCCAAAGTCACACAACTGTGACCCTGTAACCCCGAGTTACAGGATTAGGAGTTAATCTTATGTCTACCACTACAAAACTCTATGGTGTTTTATTCATAGTCTGCCCCCTGTTGGGAAATCATTAGAAAAGACTATAAATTCCCTTTTATAGGTCCCAGAAAATAGGAGTGTTTTGCAACTATCTTTGGTTTCATACAACCTCAGATTGTGGTTTTTATGAAAAGTTTAGTGGCAGTCTTATTATCCTTAAAAATTACGAGTGAATTATAGATTTATTGTAGATATGCTTTCCCTCTCTGTCATACTGCTATGTTGTCTATTCCCTTCTCCTTTCTTTTATTCCAGGTGCCTACTGTGCATCATACTGTGTATGAGTTACCCTCAAACTCATAATCCATTGGCCCAATCTTGAACCCTCTCAAGGCACAAACATTAAAGCCTCATTTTTTACATTTCCAAATACAAATGTCACCTGTAACACCTGTGCTCGTTATTTTAATGTAAGGTTAAAGTGAAAAAGATTTACGGTGAAAGTGAACTGTAAAGCATAACAGTTGCAAATTATTACCTTTAAAACTACCATTAAGAAAAAATATCTACCCTCCATAATACTTAGAATTTTTACTAAAAATAGGACTTTCATCAGCTTTACCTTCATTGTTAAACAAACACCAAACTTCACCATTTCTAGTATTGCCTTAGAATTAATTACAGGGATTATGGAAAATTAAATCTTACATTAATATCATGCAATAGGAAACTTCATAAGGAAGTGGGTGTTCATGCAAATAGCTGAAGCATATTACTCACTTCTGTCAGTTCTGCAAATGACATAAACCCTCTCAAAATCTAACCTTGTACACAGCAATCTAGGACCAACCTTACACAGAGGCCTTAAAAAAACAGTGATTCAAAGTCCAGAGTGCTGACCATTACACCAAAATAAATAAATAAATAAAATTGCGATTCAGGCATGATAACTAATTTTCTTCTACATAGACCTATTTTTGTATTTATACTTTAAATATACTTAAGTAAATTAATATAAAATAATCTTTGTACAACATAATTAGCTTCATAGAAGTGCAATTCCATTTAAAACAACTGAACCAAGCTATACTAAACTTTCAACAGTCACCATAAAACAACTGCCCATATTATAATGGAATTAGGCACCAAACATAAACTTTAAAGAAAAAAGGAAAAATATTAACAGACTAAATAAGCTTAAAATACACAGAAAATAGGAAAAAATCATTATGTGCAGAACAGAATGTTGTTCCTGTCTCCATGCCTTCGGTCCACCCTCATGCACTTTAACCCTCCAGAACCATAAGCCCAATTATCCACTTTCCTTTATAAGCTGCCCTGGTCATGGTGTCTTACCACAGCAATAGAGAATTAATGAATACACTGGTATACACACACACATACACAAATAAGTTAAAATTTAATTTTAAAATTACTTAAACATGCACTTAACTTTGTTAAGCAATTGTATATCATTAACTTTTTCTCCCTTCCAAAGGTTCAAAAAAAAAAATCTTTGTAAATTCTTTCTTCTTCTCCAATGCTTCCATTAAGGTAGCTGAACAGATGTCTCAGCAGTTAAGAGCAGTTGCTGCTCCTTGAAGACAACCTGAGTTCAGTTCCCAGCACCCACTTCACATGGCTCACAATCACCTGTAACTCCAGCTCCAGATGGTCTGATGTTCCCAGAACAGTACTGGCACACACATGACATACACATAAAGTAAGTCCTTTTAAAGTGCTTCTATTAAAAATAAAGATTTTTTTATTTTTTTCTTTATTATTAGTATTTATTCACTTTGTATCCCAGCTTCAGGCCCCTCCCTCATCTCCTGGTCCCACTCTTCCTCCTTCTTCACCCACTCCCTGAATGTCCCTCCCCTAGTCCACTGATAGGGGAGGTCCTCTTCCACTACTATCTGACCCTAGTCTATCAGGATTATCTGGATCCTCTTTCTCTGTGGCATAGTAAAGCTACCTCACCATGGGGAGTTGATCAAAGAGCAGGCAACCAAGCTCATGCCAGTGACTGCCCCTGCTCCCCTTGCTAGGGAACATCCATGGAGACTGAACTGCCCATAGGCTATGTCTGAGAAGGGGACATGGAGATAAAATGTTATTAACTAAGCAATAATTTATTAGTAAACAAAAAACAATTTTACTTTTTCTGTAAGTATATAAATATATTACAAAATTTATCTGCCTAAAAAAGCCTAACAAATGGAAAGACTTCAGATAGAACAAGATGCTCTCATTCAGTGCTGCCTTATTAGCACGCTATATTTCTTACCAAGATAAATACCATGTTGAGCACCCTACCAAACATACACACACACATACACACACCAAACACAAACAAACAAAACACACCTTCATAGTTCTTGCTTTGGTATGAAAAAGTCAGTATATGAGACATCTGGAATGGGATAAACACATGGTAAAAACATCACGTGGTAGTTATTATCTTACCGGTATCACATCAGTTAGGGCTACTAAAATAATTATTTGGGGTTTGTTGGCTTGTTTGTTTTGTTTCCCTAGAAAAGTATTTGAAACTTTATCTGTGGGACTGGCTAATATCATTAGAAACCACTCCAATTAAACTGTCAATTGAAATCCAGTAAGGGACTAGAGCACACAATAATCTGAACAGAAAAGGTTTACTATAAAGAAACACTTAGGGACTGGAGAGATAGCTCAGCAGGTAATAGCATATACTGTTCTTCCAGAAGATTCAAGTCTGACTCCCAGCATCCACAATCATCTGGAATTCCAGCTCCAGGGAAACCAGCTCCTCAAGCTTCTGCAGGCACCTACATTCATGTGCACATACCCCAACACAGGCACATAGGCAAAATCAAAAATGATAAAAATATAAAATTTTTAAAAGAATTATTTACTATAATAGGAGGATAATTATAAATAAAGGAAAGGTATGCCAAATAAAAGTAAACTTGGAAAGGGTGAGGAAGATCTTTTTCCTGACATTCAGATTTTCCTATAAAGGCAGAGTGACTGAAGCCCTTTGGATAGCAAATTTTGCTCTCCCTCCAAGCAAGTCAGTAACCAGGCAGCTAAGTGTATCAGGCAGAAGAGCAAAGAAAAGCAAGATTCCTGACACCAACACATAAGCAAGGTGATACAGAGCCTAGAGCACACTGTGCCTATATAGAGAGGTTCACATGGGTGCCTCATTTTGCCAAAACCAAACGTATGAGATCACGGAGAGACAAAAGGCCATTCCATCTCTCTACCAGGCCAGCTGCTTCACAGTGTCCAACATTCTCAGATTTGTGGCAAAAACAAGAAATATAATCACAGCACCTTCTTCCTAAAGTGTCCCTCCAGCACCCTCTACTGTCACTGTTGAATATTGTGTTTGCTGGAACATAGACCTGTTATAAGCTCCATGGATCATGTATGAGAAATTTGGAGACAAGAATAAACTGACAACTGACATACAGAATATTTTAAAAATTCTACAGTTTATACAAATATTTTAAACCAATGAATTGAGAAATTTGTACTATAACATAGGCCTTTATTTACCAAAAGAAAAAAATCCAAAAGAGCACCAAAGAGGTCTGCGGTCTGTAGACTTTATTAATGTCAAATTTCCTACTTATGATACTGAACTATAGCTATGTAAGGGGTTACCACTGGAGAAAACTGAGTACATGTACATGAAACCTCTCTGCAATATTGATACAATTTCCTCTAAACCTATAGTTTTTCAAACTAAGATTTTTTTTTTAATTAACTTCACCAGGAAGAGGAGCACATTGCTTTAATCCCAGCAGTCATAAGGCAGAGAACAAATGTAATTTCAAGGCCAACCTAGTCTACACTATAAGCTCCTACCCAACCAGGGATACATACTAAGACTCTATTTCAAATGGAAATCCAAAAAAAAACAAACAAATCAACAATAAGAACAAAAATGAATTCTAAGACATCAATCAACATATAGGAACACATTACAGAAAATGTATGTTTTCATTCCATATATGGTGTGCTAGCTGTTTTTTGTCAATTTAACTCAAACTGGGAAGACGGTATCCTAACTGAGAAAATGGTTCCATCAGACTGCCCTATAGGCCTATCTGTGGGGCATTTCATTGATTAATGGCTGATAAAGTAGGGCCCAGACCTCTTGGGTAGTGCAACGTGGTCCTGGTTTGTCTAAGAAAGAAACTGAACAATCCAAAAGAAGAAAGCCAATAAGATTCTGCTTCAGTTCCTGCCTTGAATTCCTGCCTTCTCTCAATGAATTGTGACCTGAGATATGTATTACATATTACCATATTACCATACTACAATCACTTAGTTAATGCTTACTCCATGGTGCCACTTCCTTCTACAGGACATAGTATCACAATTAGGAAAGTTCTAGTCCCAAAGCTGAAACATAAATAGGAGTTTCTAATAATCCACCCCACAAATCATCTGATAATGGCAACTGTTCTCTAGCTGTCACTTGAAATAATTTTGAAATAACACTAAAAGTATTTTATACAAACAATATTTTATCTTCTAAAACCAAGAAGGAAAGAAAAAGACAGGACTCAAATCATACTACCTTGAATAAATACCGCAGAGGACAAATAAGTTCACAGAACAGCACTTGAAATATTATTCAGAGTATGGTCTATCCCTTTAACTTTTGAATTATTAGCATGTCTAAAACACTTGATTTGTTTAAATGTTCATGAATATATAAATTTACATAGAAAAATAAAACAAGCTAAAAAACTAAAATCTAGGCAACTTCATGTCAGTGACTTGAGTATCTTCCTAAATAAAACTATGACTTACAATGTTAAAGGTAAAAACAAATACTCAGAAAATCCAGTAAAAGACCTAACACGAATTTAGCAGAAGGGCAGAATGTTCTGCTGTTTGTTTTTATCATGTTAAAGATCAAAGCTAGAGCCTTGAAAGTGATGTCCTCTCCAGTGGAGATATATCCCTACCAACCTAACATAAAATTAGCTAAGGCAAAAAATAGTAATCACTCAAAGTCTACCATTCACTGACTTTAGTAACACCAGCCACACTAGAAAAGTTTTCTGTTATAAGAAAAGAGCCACAGGTTAATTTTTTTTTTTAGTGTTTCATAACTAAATATTTTACTCAAGAATATTTTACTCAAGAAAATAACACAAGGAAAGGTACCTGTCAATTACTCTTGCTACAGGGTATGACATTTATCACTTCCTTTTCTCGTCATATATTTTTCCTTGAACCACATGACACAAATTAAGCACTGAAGTAGAAGGTATTTATGGAAGCATCTCTAAATTATTCTGCAAATGTTCAAAATGAAGGGGTTTTATTTATTAGTTCATACCATGTGATATGATCAGTGCCTTCCTGCAATGGCATACTATAGCACTTTCCTTCTTTCTCCAGATGTTTAGCTCATGTTCAGATTGTGGGTATAGGAGAGGGCTGGAACCCAACAGTACAGAGCAGATAACCAGATGCAATTCGAAAGAAATTCAATAGTAAGTGGAGTGCATACTCCAGCACTGGGAGCCACACGGCTCCGTAGGGAGGGAGAAAGCTCACTGGCCAGTGGTGCTTTAAGGACCAAGAGTCTAGGAGATATTCACAAGAACATAATCTGGTACCTTGCAAACATACAAAACAAGACTAAGGACCTGGGTTCTGCATAGCAAGCTGAGACTCAAGGTTTTCACCCCAAACATATTCTTATTGTGCTGCAACTGGCAGACATCTTAGGAAGGACCCTACGGTCTGAGCATACTACACTAGAGATTAGAAGCCCCTGCACTCAATCCTCAGGTTCCAAAGGCTTCTTCTCCATACTCTTTCACTGAGCAGCTGAAATGAGAGACAGCCTCAACCTGGAGGAAAAACTATGACACAAATAAAATGTTATGCAGTAAAAAGAGTGGTTGGCAATTCAGAAGAGAGTGATGAAAATTACTATTTAAGGTTGGGCTTTTGGAGTCTTCACTTCTCACCTCTCTACCAATCAGACTCAGAATGTATGCAGCCAAATCAGGGGAAAGTCCCAAGTAAGCTGCTTGGGGGGCAGGGCATGAATTTCCTGCATATCCTTCGTGTTACCTGGAATCTAACATTCCACACCTTTATACTTGTGAGGACACAGCTGGGAAAAACCCTCCTGAATCTGTTTCTGAAGTACCAACCACAACCTTTATTTCCAGTGAGGACTGAAGACACTGCCTCAAGACCCCTGACTAACCTATGTCTAAGTTTAGGGATTTGAAAGGAATCCTGATGGAGTCCCCAATTCTATAAATAGAGGATTAAGAGACCATATTTCCAATAAACATCTGCACAGCCTGGAAAGGATCTAGGGAAGGTTTCATAACACCCTTTAACCTGAAGGTACTACTGGTTACTCAACCCTGTTCCTAGTGAGTACAGAAGGACCTATCTATGCTCTGCAATTCTAGGATTCTACTTCATAAAACTGGAAGTAATAAACATTATAAAAAGTACATAGGTGACAACATACAGACAAAAGAAATAAGAAAGAAAACACATCACCTACAAAGAAAAACAATAATTATGAAGGAATAGACTCTAATTTAAAAGAAATCTGAAATGAATGAAAAATAATGCCCTAAAGAAATTCAATAAGATGCAAGAGAATATAGACAAATAACAAAAAGAAATTATAAATGATACTGCAGAATATTAATAAGAAACTCACTCACTGAAATTATCTTTTAAAATCAGAAATGTTGGAGCTTAAGAACTTAACAATGAAATGAAAAACCAAAAAGAAAGCTTCCATAGCAGATTGGATCAAACAGAAGAATATATGTACTTGAAGAGAGTTGAGAAAGAGGAGGAGAAGGCTGGGAGAAAGAAAAACAGGCCTACAAAATCAATGCAACACACTACAAGACTATGATTATGAATTCTGATAAATAAATAAAAGGGAAAAGGCAATTAAAACAGGGGTCTTTCCTGAGACTGATACTCCAACCAAGGACCATGCATGGAGATAACCTAAGACTCCTGTACAAGATGTAGCCCATACCAGCTCAGTATCCAAGTGGGTTCCATAGTAACAGGAACAGGGACTGTCTGACATAAACTGATTGGCCTGCTCTTTAATTACCTCCCCCTGAGGGGGGAGCAACGTTACCAGGCCACAGAGGAAGACAATGCATCCACTCCTGATCAGACCTAATTGACTAGGATCAGAAGGAAGGAAAAGAAGACTTCCTCTATCAGTGGACTTGGGGAAGGGCATGCATGCAGAAAGGGGAGAAAGGGAGGGATTGGGACAGGAGGAGGGAGGAAACCACAGGGAATAAAGTGTAATCAATAAAGAATTTAAAAAAAAGTTTCACAAAATAATGGATGAAAATGTCCAAAATCATCAAATGTAGTCATAAACATCCAAGGAGCACCAATAACTTCATCCAGATGCAACTAAAAAATAAAGCTTCACAAAGACATACAAAGACCAGTTCAATTATCAAACAAACTTACGATTCTAAAAACAAAAGAAAAATATCAAGTGACATATAATGGAAGGTCCATCAAATTTAATGCATATTTCTTAACAGAAGACAGAGTCAAATTATGTAAAGAAAAAATACTACACCAAACAAAATTATCTTTAAAACTATAGGAAATATTTAGACAAGTGAAAACAGAAATTATCACCTTCAGACCAACATCATAAGAAATACTTTAGGAAATCCAACACTAAAAATGAAATGATGATGAATAATATCATTCATCCCCAACAAGTATACAAAATTTGGTATATAATAAAAAAAATTTAAAAAAAGAAAAAAAAGTGAATTAAATGGTTTTCAGAAAACTATCAGATCACAAAACAAAAATATATAAAACAATCAGAATGTTATCAACATGACAGAAAGTTCATACTTATGAGGAACACAGAATAAGAGTAGATTAAATTGACCAATCAAAAGACATAGACTGAATAAAAGTTTTAAAAGGAAGAACACCAAACTACATGCTGTCTACCAGTTGTAGGTAAATATAAGCAAAGACTAAGAGTAAAAAGAGCTAGACAAAAATATATATGTGAAAATAGAATGCTGAGACTCATAGCCAAAGTTTAGGCAGAGTACAGGGAATCTTATGAAAGAAGAGGAAGACAGAAAGACCTGGAAGGGGCGGGAGCTTCACAAGGAAACCAACAAAACCAAAAAATCTAAGCCCGGGGACCTTTTCTGAGACTGATACTCCAAACAAGGAACATGCATGAAGATAACCTAGAACCCCTGCACAGATGTAGCCCATGGCAGCTCAGTGTCCAAGTGAGTTCCAAGTGGGAACAGGGACTGTCTCAAACATGAACTCAGTGGCTGGCTCTTTGATTACCTCCCACTGAGGGGGAGCAGCCTTGCCAGACCACAGAGGAAGAAAATGCAGCCAGTCCTGATGAGACTTGATAGATTAGGGTCAGATGGAAGGGGAGGAGGACCTCCCCTATCAGTGGACTTGGGGAGGGCCATAGGAGAAGAAGAGGGAGGGAGAAAGAGTGAGATTAGGAGGGGAGAAGGGAGGGGGCTACAGCTGGGATACAAAGTAAATAAACTGTAACTAATAAAATAAATAAATAAATTTTAAAATAGAAAAAATGAGCAAGAATAGCAATACTATCAGATAAAGTAAACATTAATAAAAATATAAAAAGATAAATAAGGTCATTATATTATTAATAAAAGGACCAATTCAACAAGATGCAACAAGTATAAACTTTTATTTTCTAAACATGGATGTTCCAAATATATAAGGCAAGTATTATTAAATATAAAGAGGGAGAGACACTCAAGTATAGTAAATGTACCAGAGTTAACCTTCCACTTTCCCAAGTGGATAGATCATCCAAACAGAAAATAAAAAAGCAAACATGTAAACTGGGTCATATAACAAAGCAAATAGATTTAATAAATATGTGAAAACATTTTATCCAAAAGATGTTGAATATACATTTTTCTTATCAGCACATGGAACATTCTCCTGGTTTGACCATATATCAGGTCACCAAACAAGTTTCAATAAATTTCTAAAAAGTTAAAATATATGACTCTCCCAGATAATTAATTAAAATTATAAATCCTCCAATACCTGAAGTTATATAACTCAAAATGGATAAAAGGTCCTAAGGTCATTTAAAAGCATGAAACTTGTACTGAAAAACAACAAAGAACAAATGAAAATAAAGACATGCACCTGAGCATGGAGAAATATACCGATAGTCCCAGCATTCAGAAGGCTGAGACAGGAGAATTGACATGAGTTTAAGGATACCTGATCTACCTAATAAGTTCCAAGCCAGGCAGGGAGGGAAAGAATGTGTTCCAAAGATAAAAACAAAGAAAGTGAAATAGGTAGAGGCAAAATTTTCCTGAATATAAGTCTAAAAGCCTAACACCTACCAGGATGGATTGTACATAAGACTGCATCAAAATTAAATTTTAAAAGTTTTTGCATAGCAAAAGAAATAATTACCAGCATAAAAAGACTGCCTACGATTTTGAGAAAAATCTTTGCCAGGTGTTTGTCTGCCAGGGAATAATATACAGAATATATAAACAATACCAAAAAAAATATCAAACAACCAAAAAAGAAAATTACTCAATAAATTGGAAAAATGAATTAATCAGTGCAAATAAGCAATAATTACGTGAAAAAATGTTCAACACCCTTAGCTATTATGAAATGCATATCAATAATAAGCTGAGACTCCATCTCACCATAGTCAGAATGGTTTTTATGAAAAAATTAAACAAATGCTAGGAAGAAAGCAAAGGGAAAAATAACTCTCATATTCTGCTGGTGGAAATGCAAATTAGTACAGTCACTATGTAAATCCATGTAAATCCTCAAAACACTAAAAATAGAACTGATCCAACTATATCACTCCTGAGTATATACCAAAAAATACTAAGTCAACATACAACAGAGTTTACTATTCACTAAAACCAAGTTAAATAATCAGCCTATGTGTCCACCTATCAATAGATGGATAAATGAAAAAATATGGAGGCTGGAGCAATGGCTCAGTGGTTAAGAGCACAGAGCTGCTCTTCCAAAGGACCTGAGTTCAATTCCCAGCACCTACATGGCAGCTCACAACTGTCAGTAATTCCAGTTCCAGGGGATCTGACACCTTCACAGAAATATATGCAGGCAAACACTAATGCACATAAAAATAAGTAAATAGTATATAAATAAAAATAAGTCCTTAAAATATTTTAAAAAAGAAAAATATGGCAATGTGCCATACAGAAAAAAATAAATGTAGCAAGAAATTGTTATGTTAAGTGAATGAGCCTAAGTCAGAAAGACAAATATCAAGATTGGCAAGATGCCTTAGTGAGTAAAGGTGCTTGCCACATAAACCCGACAATAGGAGTTCAATCCCTGGAACTCATTCCCCATAGGTTATCTTCTGACCTTCACACATGCACTGTAGCAATGCATATGCCCACATGTGCATAAATACAAATAATTAATAAAATGTGATTAAATACAAATATAACACATTCTCACATATAGAATATAACCTGAAAGTAAGTAATAGGGAAAGTATGTGAGAACCAGAGGGGAATGGAAGGAGGGGCAGGAAGGCTAAGACTGGAGAAAGAGGTTGTGAAAATAAAAAAATAATTTTAAAACACACTACACACATATACTTTTAAAACCAAAATAAAGTATCTTATTATCTTGTACAATGAGTACATGCTAATGAAAAAGTAAAGACAATAGAACAAATTCTGGTAAGGATGTAGACATATGGAAACTGATAATATACTTAAATATATACAATTGTTTACTATATATACATACACACATATGTATACACACATATGTATGTATGTGTGTGTGTGTATATATATATAGATATAGTATAGATATAGGAGGACATAAAATTAGTGCAGCTGTTATAGAACTACCATATGACCACACAATTGCATCACTGGAGACATACAAGAGAAGGTTTGGGAGAGTATGAATGAATAGCCAAAGGAGATTAAATCTTTCCACCAAAAAAAGCATTTGCACTTCCGTATTATTGTAACACTATTCACATTAGCCAAAAATAAGGGACTAACCAACCCAGATGCCCTCAGTGACTAAATGAGTGAAGAGAATATGGCATGTGTGCACATAGAATATTGCTCTGCCATTAAAAATGAAACACAAAAGCTAAGGAAATAACTCAGGTTGCAAAATCTTTCTGTGCAGGAATGAAAATCTGATTTCAACCCTAAAAACCCACTTTAAACCTGTGTGTGTGTGTGTGTGTGTGTGTGTGTGTGTGCGTGTGTGTGTGTGTGTGTAGTACAGTTGCTTATACATGTAATCCTAGAGTTAGGGAACAGAGACAGGCAAATACTTTGGGCCAGCCTTGCTACCCTAATCAGCCCCAGGCCAGACAGACACACACACACACACAAACACACACAAACACACACACACACACACAAAACGATAGAGTTGGGGAGATAGATCCGTTGGTAAAATGTCTGCATGAAAGCATGAGAAGCTGAGTTGTAAAGGCTGAGTGTGACAATCGTAATGACCCCTGTGTTGGAGGGCAGTCCCAGCGGTGAAGACAGACGGACACTAGAACCACTGCCCAGCCAGCCTAGCTAAACCTCAGAGGTCCAGATTCATGACAGACCTCAACACACACATACACACACAAAATAATAATAATAATAATAATAATAATAATAATAATAAGGTAGAAGGACTGGAGAAGGGCCTCTGTGATTAAGAGCACTGGCTATTCTGCCAGAGGATTCAGGTTCAGTTCTTAGCAGCTCACAACTCTAGTCCCAAGAGATCCAATGGCTTTTTTCGGCCTCTGAAGAAGCAGATATGGGCATGATATATAGATATATATGCAGGCATACACATAAAGATCTATTTATTATGCATAATGTTCTGTCTGTATGTACATCTGCATGCCAGAGGAGGGCACCAGATCTCACTATAGATGGTTGGGAGCCACCCTGTGGTTGCTGGGAATTGAACACAGGACTTTAGAAGAAGAGCCAGTGCTCTTAAACTCTGAGCCATCTCTCCAGCACAGGAATAACTTTTTAAAAATAAAATGAGGTAGATGTCTGGTGTGAGTTGGCACAGCAGATCAAGGGACTTACCATGCAAGCCTGGGATATTAGTGACTTTTCTATAGCTGTAATAAAACACTATGACCACCACAATATAAGGAAGTTTTGTTTGGAGTTCATGGTTCCAGAGAGTTAATATCAATAACTGACAATGAAGCAAAGTCATGGTAGTACAGGCAGGAAGCTGAGGACTCACATCTTGAATCATAAGCATAAGGCAGAGAGTGTAAGTTTGAAATGGCAGCAGTCTTTAATAAACTCTCACAGCCAGCCCCCAGTTACATACTTCCTCCAACAAAGCCACACCTCCTAAATCTCCAGAACAGTGCCATCAATTGGAGAACACATGTTCAAATGCCCAAGACTATGGGGGACATTTCTCATTCAAAGCACCATGTTCCACTCCTAGCCTCCCTAGTCATATGGCCATATCATAATGTAAAATGAATTTAGTCCAACTTGAAAAATCCCTGTAGTCTTTCATAATCATGACACTGTTTAAAAATTCAAAGTCAAACCTTCTTCTGAGATGCCAAGCAATCTCTTAAATGTAACTCCCTGCAAAATCAAACCAAATTACATACTTCCAACATATGTCACAGAATATGCATTACCACTCCAAAAGGGAGGAATGGGAACAGAGTAGGAAAATACTGAGCTGAAGAAAGAGAGAAAGCCAGCAGGGCAAACATCAAATTCTCTACCCCATGTCTGATGTCAAAGGGCTGAGGTGGCTCTGCCCCCTCCAGCTTTGAGGCCTGCAATATACATCTCTTCCTTGGACTGCTTCTACTCCCTCTATTCAGTTCTCCTTGCAGAGAGCCCACAGATTTGGCATCTCCAACATCTTGAGGTCTCCAACACAACACAGCCTCACTTCCACAGATTCTCACAATGGCTTCTCAGAGCCTCTTGCCCTCTCTGCAGGCTTCTCTCAAGGACTCCCCTGCCGCACAATGGTTGCCCTCAGCAGTTCTCTGAAACTCAGGAGGAAGATTCCACAGCCCCTTATCTTCACAACTCCAAAGATACAACCACATGGATGACAGTGCTAGTTCAGCTACCAGCTTGGAATGGACCCTAGCCCCTCACCCACATTAGCAGCAGTTTTTTATTGCGACTGCCTTCCAGGAGCGGAAACTACCTTATGCTCTCTTTCCCCAAATTGGAAACTTCCCTGGGTAGAGTCTTTCCCTGAGGACACCCTTCCCTTAATTCCAATACAGAGCTGACCTCTTAATAACACTGATCTTAACAGTCTCTTGCAGTGCAAGCCATGGCTGTTAACATTAAGCTTGCCAGTGTTCTTTTCCTCTCAAAATTGTTCATTTTTTCCTATTTCTTTCTGTCCTGCTTGCTCTTTTTCACTGTAGACTTGTGTTAAGAGTGACTGTAATAGGCAAGTAACAGTCAATATTAAGCTGTCTTGAAGCTTAATGTCTCCTCTGCTAATTAGTTCAAAACTCGTCAATTTAGCCTCAGACAGATTCTTAGGATGGAAGGAAAAAGTAGCCATATCCTTTGCAAAATATCCTAAAAAAGGTCTCTAGCGCAGTTGCTAATATTGTTCCCTTCTTAAACCTCCTGAGCTAAGTCTTGACAGTCCACGTAGATCTCAGCACTTCTGTCTTCCAGGCTCCTATTAGGGTGACCCATTAAACTCTTCTACGGTGTTCAATTGTTTGTTTGGTGGTTATTTTTTAGTCCAAAATTCCAAAACCTTCCTCAAAATTACATCACAGTCAGGTTTGGCACTATACAATAGCTTACTTTCTAATAACAAGTCTACATTATTTACTTTCTGCTACTGTGATACAACCCCATGACCAAGGCAACTTAAAGAACAAAGTGTTTATATGGTCTTATGGTTCTAGAGGTTAACGTCTATGAGGGAGCCATGAGCTCTCATCTTGAACCAGAATCACAAAGCAGAGAGAGACAACTTGAAACAACAGCAGTCTTTAAACTCTCACAGCCAGCCTCCAGTGATATACTTCCTCCCTAAACTTCCCAAACAGAACCATCAATTGGGAATCAAGCGTTCCCAATTGGGAATTCAAATGCCTGATATCATTGGGGATATCTCAATCAAACCACACACCTGACAACCTGCATTCTATCCCTAAAAAATCACATAAAGGTGGAAGAAGAAAACCACTTCCATGAGTGTGCTGTAGCATAGACATTCAAACATATATCATATATGCATATACAGAAAAAATTTTTAAATAAAATAGACCCCTGCATAGATGTAGCCCATGGCAGTTCAGAGTCCAAGTGGGTTCCATAGTAATGGGAACAGGGACTGTTTCTGACATAAACTGATTGGCCTGCTCTTTAATTACCTCCCCCTGAGGGGGAAGCAGCATTACCAGGCCACAGAAGAAGACAATCCAGCCACTGCTGATGAGACCTAATTGACTAGGATCAGAAGAAAGGAAAAGAAGACCTCCCCTATCAGTGGACTTGGGGAGGGGAATGTGTGCAGAGGGAGGAGGAAGGGAGGGATCCGGATGAGAGGAGGGAGGGAACCAGGGATACAAAGTAAATAAGGTGTAATTAATAAAGAATTTAAAAATAAATATATATAAAAATAGAGAGTAAAAAAAATAGACAGTAGCCAAGAAACATCTGGGCAACATACATATGCACGCACACATGCACGTGCACGCCTGCCACACACACATATACACAAACATGAACATACAACACATGCATATGTGCTTATTCCATTGTGTAGAGAAATGTAGAAGAGTACTGAAGAACAACACCTAAGGGTGAGGGTGACCTCTGCACTGCACACACACGTGTGTACCTTTGTACTTACACACACATCAACACAAACACACATGTAAATACAACACAATAAATTACAGTGATTTGCATTAATTTGGCAAGGGGACAAGCCACACACGGAAAAAAAAATACTACATGTTCTTTTATATGAAGAAAAAGAAAGAGGTCAACCTACAGAAGTATGAACAGTAGATACTGGAAATAGGGTAGTAAGACAGAGACTAACAAGAAAACAAAAATCCCTTTTAAAGACAGTGAAGGGAGAGTGAAAAAGGTGCTAGGGAGAACAAAGGTAGAGGGATATTATGATACAAGTTTATACATGTATAGAAATATCAGTGTCCCTCATTATATGTACTTTGTCAAAAGAGTAAGCTAAGTGTTAATTTTAAAAAGTAACTCATATGTAAATCCTTCTTTCCTAGCAACTTTTCTTTTCTTGCATGCTTGCAGCCAAGCTAATCATTATATTCACGCTGCTGAAGCATTAGTTCATTCTGGCTAGTCCACCAAACAAGAAGATAAACCTGGAAATAGAATGATGCAGGAAAATCTCTTCCCAAATACCCCAAAATACCCTTCTATGAAACTTAAAATTTCCATCATTAGAATACTTCTTGTTATTAGAAAATTATACAGCATCCCTTTTACTGATGTGTGTCAAATTGTCTGCCTGAATTGTTTCATAAAAAACAAAGAGTAATACACTAACTCTAAAAAAAAAAAAAAACCTAATATGTCAAAAAAGTATCTCATTTTTTTTATCATGAAGTATAAACTGAAAATCTATGCAAACCACACAAGTGGGTGATAACTAACACTATAATAATTATAATATTTTATATTTTATATAATGTTGCTATATTAATATACTATATAATAATTGTAATATATTAGTAATAAAATACTTAAAACGCCAAAAAAGGCCTTCAAAATGCCCATCAATGTGACAGAGTCCAGGAAAACATTTCACAGTATATCCACATGTGATGTTACTTAAAGTTGAGAATAGGTCAGCTGACCAAAGTCAGAAACGATCATTTCTGCTTTGGAAGCAATGGAAGAGCTTGATCTGATCAATACTGACAGCATTTTAATATGTAGTCCAAGGGCTGGAGAGATAGCTCTGTGTTTAAAAGCAGTGGCTGCTCTTCCAAAGGACCCAGGTTAAATTCCCAGCACCCACATTGCAAATCACAACTGTCTGTATATCTAGTGCCAAAGGTTCCAACACCCTCATACAGACATACATGTAGGCAAAACACCAATGTACATAAAATATGAATGAATGAATGAATGAATGAATGAATGAATGAATAAACCATTAACATGCAGCCCTTCAATACTTCATACAAGTCAAGTCACTTTGCTTTTCCCATCTCAGTTGTTACTGTTAATTTTATGTTCTATAAATCACTCAGCTTTTCTCTCAGAACATGGTGGATTTAAAATCACTCAAAAATTATTAGGGTGCCCCATCATCTATGATATCACTTTCAGTTTGTTCTGAAATATAACAAAAATGATTTGTTTATCTTCTCACTTCTTTGATTAATCTTGATTAATTGTAATCAAGATCTAATTAAGGTCTATCCTTAAATATACATACTCAGAAATCAGATGGCCTCTGTTAACTCCTGGCTCTAGTTTCTGGTCAAAGGACCTAGTGACTATTATTAAGCTTCTGCTCCATCGCCTACACAAATGTGGTGACAATACATCTTTCTTCCTCATGTGCTATCAAAACAACTAAATTGTCTAATTGCTATCAAATACTATATGTAAGTGTAACAATTATTGTTAGTATTCTCTGTCTTATAGCAAGTTCTTAAGGCTTTAAATGTAACACTCAACATGAGTAAGTCAGAAAAAAAATAATATAAATTGTTGAGACAGGAATGGTTCTCTTATCTCTTCTTCAAAATATAGTATATTATTACATACAGTGTTAAATAATATATTTCATGTTTTAACACATTTTAGCCGATAAAAGTTTTATATACTTCATTTCCCTTTTAATTTTTAAACAGAAACAGGAAAGAAGAAACACGAATTCTAGTAGTAGACAGACTGAACTAAAAATTATCTCTATGACCGCAGGCAAAGTATTAAACCTCCATGCCTCACTTTCCTCAACTGTGAGGCAAACATAATAACACTTCATAGATCATAATGCCTAGAACAGTACTCCGAAGTGAAAGAAATAGGTAAGGGTTAAGTAACTAACTATTAAACTCTGGGTTTCCCTGCCACAGAGGGCCTCTGAAAGGCTCTGCCCTGCAGACTATCAAAGCAGATGCTGAGACTTATGACCAACTGTTGGGCAGAGTGCATGGAATCTTATGAAAGAAGTGGGAAATAGTAAGATTTGGAGAGGACAGGAGCTCCACAAGGAGAACAACAGAACCAGAAAATTTGAATACAGGGGTCTTTCCAGAGACTCATACTCCAACCAAGTACCAGGCATGGAGATAACCTAGAAACCCTGCACAGATGTAGCCCATGGCAGTTCAGTGTCCAAGTGGGTTACACAATAATGGAAGAGGGACTGCCTCTGACATAATCTGATTGGCCTGCTCTTTGATCACCTCCCCCTGAGGGGGGAGCAGCCTTACCAGGCCACAGAAGATGACAATGCAGCCACTCCTGAGGAGATCTGATAGACTAAGATCAGAAGGAAGGAGAGGGGGACCTCCCCTATCAGTGGACTTGGGGAGGGGCATGTGTGAAGAAGGGAGAGGGAAGGTGGGATTAGTAGGGGAGGAGAGATAATGGGGAGATACAAAATGAATAAAGTGTAATTAATAAAAGTTAAAAAAAATTAAATAAAGTGTTTAGATTTGTTTTATGAGAGAGAGAAGGAAAGGTTATAGATTTGGGTGGTTGTGGAAATGAGGAGGAAATGGGAGGAGCTGGTGGAAGAAAAACTGTAATAAGAATATATTATGTAAAAAAAGTTATGTTACAGATAAAAAAAACTCTGGGTTTCAAGTACTGTGCTAGGAACTGAGATAAACAAAATAGCATTTCCTGATAAAGGAATTGAGAGAGACAACTGCAGTAAATAAATATCAATATATGAAAAATCAATATATGAGGTGCCCTTGAGTGCAAAGAAATAAAGAAGTGGCTTGTTTCCTAATAAAAACTAGTCTTAAAAAAAACAAACAACAACAACAACAAAAAACCCTAATAATTAGAATTCCAGGTGGGTGTTGAATGCACCTGGGGTTCAATGTATTATTCTTCCTACGTTGGAGTATGATGGAGATTTTGTGTTTTTATTTTCATATATTTATTTTCAAATAAATTTTGCTTTCTCCTTGATAAGACAATGAATTATGAAATCTGAAATATACTCTTTCACACCAACTGTCTTTCTACTACAAAATAACTGGCTATGTAGTGCAGACTCGAAAGTGTTAAGTATTCTCTTGATGAGACTGCCACCTACTGGACTAATTAAAATCTACCATTTACACTATGTGATTTGAAAGGCATTAAATACATCTGACATAATAAAAGGCAAGGTTTTGTTTCTTTTGAAAACAGATTAAACTAAGTATTTACAAAATCTCCCATATCACAGATAATTTTGTTAAAGGAAGCATTGTTTGATCAAGACTCATTGCCTAAAGCAATCTCAAGCTAATTCCTATCTGTATACTACAGAGACCATCTTAAAAACAAAAAAAAAAAAAAAAATGAAAAAAGTAAATAATTTAGAATGAATTTATTAACCACTGCTAATTATAACCAATAGCTGAAAGTATGAGATTGGGGGCTGGAGAGATGGCTCAGTGGTTAAGAGCACTGACTGTTCTTTCAGAGAGGACCTGGGTTCAATTCCCTAGCACACACATGGCAGCTGACAACTATCTATAACTCCAAGATCTGATGCCCTCACAAAGACATACATACACACAAATACCAATGCACATAAAATAAAAATAAATTATAAAAAAGAAAGCAGATTATCATCAAGATAGCTATATTATTTTATCTGCTAGAAAAAAAATCAACTCAAATAGATGAAAGACCTTATAATTTTGAGCAATTAGAGAAAAACTTGCAGAAAACACTTCAAGATATAAGGATAGAATAGAACTCTAATGTCCCAGAATATAATAGCAAGAATTAACAAATGAGACTGAACACATTAAGAAGCCTCTGCAAAGGTGGCATGTACCAGCGTGAAGAAACACTCACAGAATGAAAGTTTTACTAGCATCCAACTGTTATTAGTTTTCAAAATGTATAAAAATTAAAACTTAAAAACCAGAATAACCCAACCAATGAATGAGCAAATGAACTGAATAGTTCTCAAAGGAAGTACAAATGACCAATAAATTTTATGAAAAAACAACCAGCAACCTTTAGAAATCAAGCAAAAACTTCACTGAGATTCCATCACTCTCCAGCTAACATGAAAGGCTAGCATCAAGAAGACAAGAAATACGTGATGGTGAGGATGAGAGGGGTGCAGATGTAAATTACTTATTCACATGTGGTGGGATACAAATTGGTGCAGACACCATAGAAATCAGTACAGCATTTCCTCACAATAGATACAGAACTACCATCTGCTCCCATTGCACTACTCTAGTGTAGAATCTGAAGGACATGAAAGGCTTCAGAGTCAACACACAATAGAGATACCAGCCCCCATGTTCACTGCAGCACTAGTCATGATAACCAAGTTGTAGGATAAGCCTAGGTGCCTATTATGGGTGAATGGATAAAGAAACTGTACATAATGGAGTCTAATTCAACCATAAAAATTATGTCAAGCCAGGCGGTGATGGCCCACGCCTTTAATCTCAGCACTTGTAAGGCAGAGGTAGGCAGATCTCTGTGAGTTCGAGGCTAGGCTGGTCTAAAAAGTGGGTTCCAGGACAACCAAGGCTACACAGAGAAACCCTGTCTTAGAAAAAAAATTTCCTCTAAAGGAAAATGTAATCTAGAATAGGAGTAGCATAAAGGTAAAAAGGTAAATATTTAGGAAAAGGGAGAGCAAAACAAAATGAGAGGGAAGCAAAAGAAGGTGACAGATAGTGACTATGACAGAATTGCACTGTATACATGAATGAAATGTTATACATGTAGTACACACTAAGAAAACAGTTATCTAGGAGATTGAGAAAATATTGCTATATTAAAATAAAATAATTATTCTGTGATAAAAATTTGAACAATCTCAAATATATACAATTTATCTTTGTCAATGTTTGAGGAAATAGAGAGCTGGAGAAATGACTCATTGGCTAAGAGAATTAACTGCTCTTCTAGAGGACATGGGCTCAATTCCCAGGACACACACAGCCACTAATAACCCTGTGTAACTCCAGTTCCAAAGGAATCCAATACTTTCTTTTAGCATCTTCAGGCACTGCATATACAAAGTGCAGAGACTTATATGAAGGCAAAACATTTCATAGAGATAAAATAAGTAAATCTTAAAAATAAGGGATTTGGAGAGATGGGTCAGCAGTTAAGAGCACTGCATGATATTCCGAAAGACCTGGATTCAATTCCCAGATCCACATGACAGCTCATAACCATCTGTAGCTACAGTTCCAGATAATCTGATACCCTCACCTGGCTTCCAGTGGTACCATGTACATATGTACATATACATGCAGGCATAAATAAAAATAATTTTAATTGAAAAAAAAAGAGAAGAAATAGAGGTTGCCTGTTACAGTGCCACCTGCCAGCAATCCCAACACTTATGAGGAGGAGGCAATATGATCAATAAGTTCAAGGTGATGTTTAACCACATATAGAGTTCAAGATTAATCTAGGGTACATGTGTCATGCCTCAAAAATGAATGGATGTATGAATGAATGGATGAATGAGAATTAGAGGCCAGAGATATAGTTCTCAGGGAGTACTTGTCCAGCATGTGCAAGGACCTGGCTCCAATCTCTATCACAAAAACAAGAGCAAGAGGAAAAAATAGTAACATAAAAGCAATATAATAGGCGGTAACATATAGAATTTTTAAAAAAAACAATTATCCTAACATGTCTTTTGAAAATGTCTAATTATAGTAATTCAAAAGATTTCTCTAAAATAATACAAGCAGCAGAAGTTGAGATGTTACGCTCTGGAAAATATATTTGTGCCCTAAGTAGCCTATGTGATGGAAGAGACACTAAAATTGAGCATTACTGAGGTGAGGGGATAAAATTATTTTATGAACATAAGAATAGGCAAATGTAACATTCCTAAGTTACCATTTTTATTATATTTTCAAAATGTCTATGTAAATGTTTAACCAAGTTAGTAAAAAAATATAATTAGGCACTCAACTACTCCCCATATATTTATCAAGGTCACTATATTCAAGCTAATTCAAACAGAAAAAGAATCATAAATGAATGCTAAGTAAAAAAAAAAAAAAAGACAATTTAATGAGGATCAGTGTTTGGGAAGTATTTGTTTGTTTGGGAGTTTGGGGTTTTTTGTTTTATTTTAGTCTTAAAATGCTCCTTTAGAGACTGATTACTAGCTATAAATGATGAAAGGTAACAGTGAAGAAATCAGATATCTTTATTGGAATCAAAATTCCCATGCCAGCAAAGAACAGCTCACTGTCAAGTATCTCCAAATGTAGCACTTTGTGAAGTACAGATATATACATGGATTTTTATGTTTGTAATTGTTTAGATAGTTTGTCCAGCTATCAAAATTTAAATGTATAATCTGAATATATACAAGCTGCTTATACAATTTGAATCTGTTCATAAGGAAATATTAGACACACCTAAAATAAGCAATATTATATCAAGAAGAAGCCCAAATGAGATGGCTCAGTGCTAACAGGATTTGCCTCCCAGCCCATTAACTGCCCTGAATTCAATCCCTGGGTGCCACATTGTAGAAGAAAACCAATTCAAATACACACACACTATAGCCTGCTCAAGTGAATAGATGTATGTGTTCACACACACACTCTCACACATACATACACAATAAACAAATTTAATAATTAAAATATTTGAATTTTAAAAAACAAGGGACGCCTGAAATGGTCCTACCATATAGTTTTGATGAACAGAATTTTCTTTCTCTTGATCATCTCGATTTCCACACTTTCAGGTCAACAAAAGAACTTGTGTTTCAAGTTTTTTTTGTCACTGCAAATAATTCTATTAATAGCCATGTGTTGTTGTTTGTTTGGTTGGTTTTTTCTGGTTCAATTTTGTCCTTTAGACTTGCTACTTCTTTCTTTTTTTTAATATACTTTTTTATTTATTACAGTTTATTCACTTTATATCCCAGCTGTAGCCCCACCTTCATCTCCTCCCAATCCCACCTTCCCTCCCTCCCTCATCTCCTCCCATGCCCCTTTCCCAGTCCACGGAGTGGAGGGCCTCCTCCCCTTCCATCTGATCCTAACCTATCAGGTCTCATCAAGACTGTCTTTCATAGTCTTCCTCTATGACCTGGTCATGATGCTTCCCAATCAGGAGGAGGTGATCAAACAGCCAGCCACTGAATTCATGTCAGAGACAGCTTCTGTTCCCCTTATTAGGATGCCCATTTGGAAACTGAGCTGCCATGGGCTATCTCTGTGCAGGAGGTCCAGGTTATCTCCATGAATGGTCCTTTGTTGGAGTATCAGTCTCAGAAAAGACTCCTAGGCCCAGATTTTTTGTTTCTGTTTTTCTCCTTCTGGAGCTCCAGACCCTCCCAGGTCTTTTTATCTTCCCCTTCTTTCATAAGATTCCCTGCACTCTGCCCAAAGTTTGGCTATGAGTCCCAGTATCTGCTTTATTACCCTGCTGGGTAGAGTATTTCAGAGGCCCTCTGTGGTAGGCTCCTGTCTTGTTCCTTATTTTCATCTTCTTCCAATGTCTATCCCATTTGCCTTTCTGAATGAAGATTGAGCATCTTAACCAGGGTCTTCCTTCTTGTTTAGCTTCTTTAGATGTAGAGATTTATTATGATTATCCTATATTACATATCTAATACCCACTTATAAGTGAGTATATAACATGTGTGACTTTCTGCTTCTGGGATACCTCACTCAGGATGATCTTGTGACAAAAACAAAACAAAACAAAAAATTTGTATTCTCAAGATTTTTGTCACTGCAAATAATTTTATTAATAGCCATGTTTTTAAAATAAACCATTGGGTCTGGTGTGATCATGTAGCAGTTTAGAGTACTTACTGCTCTTGCAGAGTACCTGGGTTCAGTTCCCAGAACCCATATAGTGTATCATAACCTTCTATAACTAAAGCTCCAGAAAATCTGATGCCTTCTTCTGGCTTCCTTGGGTACTGTACGTATGTAGTAGAAGGACATAAAGACAGGCAAAACACCCATATGAACAAAAAAACAACAAAAATCAAAAATTTAAAAATTTATTAAGTATATATATTTAATATATCTTAATTTCATGTATTAAGACTATATATATATGTATATATGTGTATACACACACACACACACACACACACATACATATACGTACACATATCCTTGAGACTGGGGAGATAGTTTAATCAGTTAAGTGCCTATAGCATGTATATAAGATCTGAGTTTGAGACCCAAAACCAAGGTTAAAAAGCAAGTGTGGTAATATATATCAGTAATACATAACCTGGGGAGATGGAGAAAAGCACATCCTTAGGGCTCAGTGGTCAGCTATAACCTAGCCTAACAAACAAGCCCCAAGAGGGTCAATGAAAGACCCTCTCTCAGAGACAAAAGATAGACAGCTCCAGAGGAGGAACAACACCTGAGATTGTACCCTCCACACACATACACGCAAACACATGTACACAGACAGACAGATACACACAGAAATATTAAACATGCATACATACATATACATATATATTTATGGACATTGGTACTCAATACAATAATTTCCCTGAAAATGAAATTCATATATCCAACTACAGGCCTCTTTTATCGCTGTATTACCAGATCGGTTGGTTTTTTGAGTACATGCAACCCTTGACAATTCTACTGACAATATAAGAATATCTTTTTTCTCGGGAAGGAGGTTCTCCCCTATCAGTGGACTTGGAAAGGGGCAGGGAGGAGATGAGGGTGGGAGAGTTGGATTGGGTAGGAAAGAGGGAGCAGGATACAGCAGGGATACAAAGTTAACAAACTGTAACTAATATTAAAAAATAAAAATTAAAAAAAAGGAATATATTTTTTCTCATACCCCACCTTTACTTTAATTCCATCTTATCTATTTGAAAACTGAGACTTTAGATGTGCTTGTTAACCATCTGAATAAACTTCCAGCAATTTCTCTATTTGTATTCTTGTCCATTTTTCTCCTTTGTTTTTTGTGTACCACTAAAAATATATTACATCATAGATAATAATTGTCAAATCAAATTTTGGGAGAAATGACCATTTGTTGGTGAGCTTATAAAAAGTTTCTGGCCCTCTAAAACATTTATCTACTTAAAAGCATTCCTATAAATAAATACACACACATTTTTTTTCTTAAAGTTACTGGAATTTCAGAAGGTTTAAAAGATACAAAATTAGAATAACAGATTTCCCTAGGTGTAAATAAATGTTAACAACAACAACAATGATATGAACTAAAAGGGCTGACTCAGTGGGAGGGGATGTGGAGGGGCAGTAAGAGGTAAGAGGGAGGAGAGGTGGGAGAGGTGGACTAAAGATAAAAAGAAACAATAAAAAGCCACAGTGAGCAGTACAGCTGAGACTGATACTAGGCATCTGAACACATTAACAACATCAACATCAGCCTGAGGAATAAGGTAAGGCAAGCTGCTTACCTCTCAATAGCTAGTTCTTTGTTAGAAAGTTGTTGAACTGTAATCACAACCTTCTTCTCTATTCCTTGCTTTATTTTGAAATAAAATTTATCTCTATCCTTAGGCACAGGACTGAAATATTCAAAAAGAACAAAAATTAGGAACATAATAGTAAAATAAAATAACATTTTCTAAATGAGAACAAACAACAAGGTATTAAGCCAAGAACACTATATTCTTTTTTTGTGGGTTGTTTGTTTGTTTGTGTTTCTCAAGACAAGATTTCTCTGTGTAGATGTCCTGGAACTTGCTCTTTAGACCAGGCTGGCCTCAAACTCTGAGATCTAGCCTGTCTCTGCCTCACAAATGCTGGGATTAAAGGCTGCGCCACCACTGCCCAGAGAGAACGCTATATTCTTAAGATATATTGAATCTCACCTCACTACAGAGAGAAAATAGTAACGCTCATAACCAGCAAAATAAAAATTGTAGAAATTTTGATCAAAAATTACAAGAGCTTTATATTTTTATCTGTCAATCAAGGTTAAATGGACTACCTAAAACTATGATAACATGGTATAATTTCAAATTTAGCTTTTAAACTATAACAATTTTTTAAATATTGCTTATTTAATTTTTTAATGACTGTCACATTCTAGTTCAGCTGCTGGTGGTCATGAGCACCCATACCATAATTAAAGCTGGGGGGGAGCAGTAAGAATACATTACTCTTTTAAGCACCAAGAATTTAAGACTATTTTAATATAACTAAGTAAATATAAATAAAAATGGACAAAAAGTACAAATCATAGCAAGTTAATCAAAATCTAAGAAGAGGTAAAAGTAGCTATTCTCATATAATGAACAAATAAAACTTGCATTTTTAAATAACAGGCTGTCTTGTAAGAAATAGAAAAGTACTTTTAGCAACTTATTCAATCTGACATTCACTTTTTTTTATTTAATTTTATTCTTTTCTTATCAGTTACATTTTATTAACTCTGTATCCCAGCCGTGTCCCGAGCCCTCATTCCCTCCCAGTCCCTCCCTCCCTCCCTCATCTCCACCGTGCCCCTTTTTTTATTAGCAAAACTAGATAACTATCTAGCAATTATCTAGAATTAAAAACACGAAGGGCCAAGCATGGTAGTGCAAATCTTTAATCCTAGCACTTGGGAGGCAGAGGCAAGCCAATCTCTGTGAGTTCAAATTCAGGCCAAACAAGGGCTATGTAGTGAGACCCTGTCTCAAAAAAATAAGGAAAATGTTACTATATATGAGTGATTGTTAAATAAGACAGCCACTTATTAATTGCCCACTTTAGAACTGGAAAAACATTTTAATGTATAATAGAAAAAGTGGTTAAATGATGGTTAAACCATATAATATGCTAACTGCAACCACTAAACGTAATTTTGGTGAGGAATATTTTATTAAGGGGCTGGAGGGTTGGACTAGTGGCTAAGAGCACTTGCTGCTTCTTGCAGAGAGAGGACCTGAGTTCACTTTCCAGTCCCAGGGGACTCAAAGCCTTCTGACTTCCACTGGCACCAAGCATCTGTATTTTACAAACATACACATGCAAAATAATGATACACATAAAATAAATACATCTTTTATAAGATTTAATTTTAAAAAATAATACTTTGGTAAAAAATATTTTTGAGAAAAATATGTATAAAAATCTATAACATTTTCCCTACAAAAAATTACTTGGCTGGGGGTAGGGAGTGTCACTTTTACAATCCCAGCACTCAGGAGTGTAGAGGCAGGATAATCAGGAGTTCAAGGCCAGGTTCAGCTATACAGAGAATTAAAGCCTACAATGAGACCTCATCTAAAAAAGTCAAAATAAATAAGTAAGTAAATGGAGAATAAATTAACACTTTTAACAAAAAGTAATTCTCTATGACTAACAATATTCCAACCTTGTGCCCAGTTTTTGTGATTTTAGTTAATGTTCTATAGCATCAGATTCTTTTAATCATTAACATTTTTGACAGAGAAGTGTGTGAACAGTGACCTATATAAAGCTTTATGCAAACACAAACTAGTGTCTAAAAAAATGTGCTAGCAAACACTAGCACAATTTAACTTCAGGCACGTTAACTTTCTTTGCAGGTTATTATTTTCAGATATCCTCACCTAAAGTTTCCTTTTCCATCATCTTCTTTTACCTCCAAGGAGACACTGAAGGTAAACACATCACTGTCTGGGGTCGGGACGATTGAATCTTTAACATCAGACACTTGCCTGGCAGAACGTTTGAATGCAGTACCGAAACTATATAAAATTCTGCTTACCTAAAAAGTGAAAAGGAAACTACAATTAGACAAAAGCACTAAATCAACGTTGATATACTTCTCTCCCATTTTGTGAGCCTGTAAGTTTCCATACCCACAATTTTCTTTAGTGCAGAAAATAAATGTAATGTAAGTATCTATCAATCATTTCAACAGTATATAACAGTTTCATCAGCTATGCATTCAAAAGTGGTGGGTAAAATATATATATATCAAAAATGCAGACCATCCTAATTCTAAATTATTAAATTTATGTAAGTAAGTAAATGGAGACTATCACTAGCATGAAAGCCAAGAAAAAAAAAATATTGCTTATATACCCCTCAAAAAGCATACTAATTCCATAGAATACTTAACTCTATGAAATAAACAGCAATGCATCATTTCACAGACTTAAATTAAAATATAATGAGTGTTTTCACACCTACACAGACATGATTCATATAAACAACATCAATATAAACCCTAAAGAGCAGAGAAAAACTGGTATTAAAGAGCTGCAGCTAGGATCTGAAGAAAGCAGCAGGCCCAGGTCCATTCAGGAATGACAGTGAGCTGTCACTATTAACTGTGATTAAGAATCTCTCTCACAAAAAAAAAAAAAAGAATCTCTCTCACTAACAAAATGTACAAAAAGCATAACCAGAAAAAAATCTTGAGAACAAGAGAACATTTACTTATGAGGGAATATTGACTTTGTAAAGGTTTTCCCAGATGATGACTTAATTAAGACAATGCAAGATTCCTTTCAAAGGACCAGCTTAGCTGTACCACACATACCATTTGTCAGGAGGGAAAATGTATCACATTATTTTATTGACTTTCTCCTCAGTGTGAACAGCATGGGGTCTTTTTGGGTTCCATGTCATGTTAGGAAAAATAGATGCTCTTTTATATACAGCTTTAGATGTAGCCTGTAGGCAAGCAACTCAGCTTACACATCATACCCCATATGAGGGCTCTGAAAACCCTGACAAACCAGGCCAGCAGGTATTTGCAATGAATGCTTCCTGAAACCAGCAAAGCAGCTGGGTGGAGAGGCCTTTTAAAGGAAGCTGGACTGTTTTGTTTAGCTCTTTATTATCAATGACTTGAGTATTAAAAATAAAAATAAAAAAAAGAGACTCAGGCTCAATGAATTAATGTGCACCTAGACTAAATAAATAACGCCCAAGTGTACTCATATTAAGCAACACTAGCCTCACTATGAAAAAAACTGTTTAACTTAATAGATATCTTTTAGATATCAAGTATTTTTTTGCTTTGTTTCCTTAAACTCTGGTATTTTAAAAGTTAGTAAACATGAAATTTAAAAACAAAAATCCAGCATGGTTCAGCAGTTAGGAGTACTTATTCCTCTTGCAGAAGACTCAGCTTTGGTTTCCAGCACCTACATGACATCTCACACCTGCCTATAATACCAGTTCTAGGAGATCAGACACCTCTTCTGACAAATACAGGCTCCTGCAGACATATAGTGCACAGATGCACACACCATCAAATAAATATTGTTTTTTTAAAGCCAGGTACGGTGGCTCACAATTGTACTCTTAGCACTAGAAGCGTTGAGACAAGAAGACTGTCACCAGTTCAAAGTTAGGTTTGGCTACAGAAACTTGTGTCAAAAAGAGAGAGAGAGAGAAACTGAAGTAATTTAAGTTCACAAAAAAGCTATACTCATTTATAAATGTCTCAAGATAACAAAATATTGCAATGAAAGGATCCAAAAATAAGTACAAAGTAGTATCTACATCTTCCCAGTGAATAACCACAAAAAAGGTTCCAGCTAAAGTCCTAAGTTTCTCTTTAAAACTCCTCAGCTCCAACAATGTAAATATTGAACCATAGCACTAAAGCCAACACCTTTCAACATACAGCATTTTAGAGCAGCATGATTTAGAGCTTTCAGTGTTTACACACAATGTTTTGAAGTATAAAAGATTCCCAAGATGAACAGTGAAAATGTCTAAATCTATTCTTTTAGCATCAGGTCACTCTAGTGACTATGAAATTTTATTTGTATTTTCACATTTATTTATGACTCCGAATTTTTTCTAAAGTAACAGAGAACTATAAATACTACACTTTACAAAAGCTATTCTTACACCTGTATCCAAAATAAGCGTCAAAAGTAACATCTCAAACTATGCACTAGAAACACCAAAAACTTCAGACCGCTCAGTCCATTGACACTGGTTTAATAATAAAAACATGGTGAGACAAAAGGAGTTAAAGGTCTTATTTTCAATAGCTTACACTGGGAAATGCAAGGACGATTTTACTGAGTATTATTAACAAGTTTCTTAATTTCAAGGTCAAATTATCAATGAACATATTAATCTAGGAAACACTAATTTTCAATTTCCTTAGAACAAAAATACTCCTTCCAATGGTGGAAAAAAAAAACAAACTACTGCACTGCCATTATAGTTCAGTGGTGCCTTGGGCGTAAACAAGGTGCCACAAATGACCTCAGCACTCTAAAGAAAATGAAATTTGTTACTTCAAGTGTAATACATTATTGCACTTTTCTGTTTTTGTTTAATTCATATATTCTGGAACTAACTTTTCCTGCATATGTATAAAAGCATACTGTATTTTAAAACAAGTTGTCCTCAAATTCTTAATAGCCACATTTTCACCAATTATTCAATTACCCTAAAATACTTTTCCAATACCAAATTAACTTTGTTTGTTTTTTTGTTTGTTTATTTACTTATTTATTTGGATGCTCAGTTTTCATGCACACCAGAAAGAGGGAATCAGATTCCATTACAGATGATTATGAGACACCATGTGGTTGCTGGGAATTGAACTCAGGACCTCTGGAAGAGCAGTTAGTGCTCTTAACCTCTGAGCCATCTCTTCCAGCCCCCAAATTAATTCTTTTTTTTTTCTTTTTAAAGAACTTTTTTTCTTTTTTTTTTAATTTTATTTTTCTTATTAGTTACATTTTGTTAACTTTGTGACCCAGCTGTATCCCGCTCCCTCATTCCCTCCCCAACCCCAGCCTCCCTCCCTGGTCTCCTCCCTGCCCCTTTCCAAGTCCACTGATAGGGGAGGACCTCCTCCCCTTTCATTTGACCCTGTTTTATCAGGTATCTTCACAGCTGGCTGCAATGTCCTCCTCTGTGGCCTAACAGGACTGCCAAATTAATTCTTAAATCAACTATTTAACACCTTTAACAATAACTGCTCTATAAAAAAAAATACCCCTGCAAGCATATACAGTTAACGTTAACAGTAGAACCATAGTTCTAGCCCAATATTCATAACTATAAAATATTTTGGTTATCTGCCATGTGCTTGTAAAAACAAGAACAATAATAAAAGCAGTAAAGAACTGCTACTAACAAGAGGTAGAGACCTCAAGTCTTATGCAATTAAAACAATAAACTTATATTTTAGGTGCTATGGATACATTGAACAACATAAAACTTATGTTTCAACAAATACAAATAAAATGTGTTTAGGTTGAACAAGAATCATTAGGTCAATCAAAATGAAAAATGCCAGCCTAAGTTTCAAATTTAACTATAATGACATTAATTTAAATGTCATGTCTCACAAATTGCTATTTCCACCAAAGAGCTTAAAATTATGTGTGAAATCTAGAGTCAGTGAACAGAATAAAAGAGATGCAAGAATTAGTAAAGTTCAGAAACAGTGATTAACATTGTCAGTTTCTTCAAGCACTATATAACCAATTATATAAAATAAATTTAAATGGCATATACTACAATACAGAGCACATTATTAAAGCACATACACACACAAAAAAATCTAATAGCCACTTTTCTGTAGAAAACAAATGTTTATTGACAAATAATACAGTCGAAATTTTTCCACAGAAAGCATCTACAGAAAACACTAGACATAAAATTGGTCATCTGAATGGTGCTACTGAGGGACAGACGTATACAGACATCTGGAACCAGAGACAGACTACAGTCTTAAGTATAATAGAATTTTATTAACTTTATTTTCTTTAATTCAGTATTTTCCTAATTGGTAAATATTACACAGTTAAAGTTCAAATGATGCTATTAAATGACAAAGGTACTTACTTAAAAATCTAGTTACTTTTTCAAATATAAAGGTTTTCTATTAATATTCATGTAACAAAATCTATTCTTTTTTTTTTAACAAAATCTATTCTTTAGAAATACGATCAAGAAACGTTCATTCAAGAAACAAATGTGGGGCTGGAGTGATGGCTCAATGGTTAAGAGCATGAGTTGCTCTTCCATAGGACCCTGGTTTGATTTCCAACACCCACATGGCAGCTCACAAGTGTCTGTAACTCTAGTTTCAGGGCATCTAATGCCTTCCTCTGCAGGCACTGCATACACAGGCTGCATAGAAATACATGCAGGCAAAACGTCCATACATATAAAATAAATAAGTTTGAAAAAGAAAGAGAGAAAGAGAATCCAAGGAAGGAAGGAACAGGAAGGAAGGATTTTCTCCATGAGAAAATCATGTAACTAGGTATGGTGGCGTGCACCTTTAATCCAAGCACTTGGGAGGCAAAGGCAAGCAGATCTCTATGAGTTCAAGGCCAGCCTTGAACTGGCCTACAGAATAAGTTCTAGGAGAGCCAGGGAATATAAAATTTTTAAAAAAGTCTCAAAAACAAACAAACAAACAAACAAAAATACTATCTAATGGGGGCATGGTGGTTCATATTTTAAATCACAGCACACAGGACATGTGATCATAGCTGCATGCACACCTTCAAATGAATGCTTACAAGTGCACATAGCATACACACACGCAAACGAGGGAGGGGTTTTAGCATTAACCAAGCCCTCTAAAGCTTTCTTTTAAGGCTTTGTGTACCACATCCACAAAGACACAAGAAGCATGGGACCTCCTTATCGTTTCTTACTACTTTGTCTGCAATGCCTCAGCAGAAGCCTTATATTATTCTCCTTGTACAAAGATCACAGACATTAAGATATATCTGGTTGGACTGTCCAACTATTTTGCCATATGTTACAAAGATCCAGTCCAATAGGGTCATACAGAAGACTTCCCAGGGCAACAAGCCAAATGTATCCTGCTATCTCAGTGTCCAAGAGAATCATCACCCTCGCTGGGCTTCCCTTCTCCTACTGTTGATATCTGCTTGAAGAGATCAATTCATGATGAAATAAGAGCATCACAGGCCAATTGGCAGTAGCCATGTTGTTACTGCTTGAGGAAGCATCTTCTTGCCTTCAGTAGAAAAACCTTCAGGTACCATCCAGGGGCTTTAGAGGGGGGGAAAGTGAAAAGAAATTAATTAATGGTGTTGCTACACATCATACATGAATGGTAAGAGTATCTGTCCTTTAGTTCCTAAGCTACTTGTGCCCACCAAGAAGGACTCAAACAGCAGTTGTCCCCTTACCACAGAACAGGGAACTACAGGGAACAGAAAACCAGATGACCAATAAACATAACTAAAAGATTTCAGATTAACCCAAAGTGTAGTTATAATTTTGGATGAGGTAAGGAAAATGTTGACAGACTGATTCTGTAAAGACTTGAGCAAAACACAAACATAACTGAAAAGGCAAGCCATGAAGCCATGAAGCTGATATATCCACTTACAAAACACATGAAACCCTGTTTATTTTTAATTTTTTATCTTTTGTTACATTGTATGTATATCTGTCTGCCTCTCCATATGTCTTTGTCTGTGTGTGTGTCTGTTGTTTGTGTATCTGTGTATCTGTGTATGTGTGTATGGTGCACACATGGGTAGAGGGCAGAGGATACCTTTCATGTCCACCTTGTAGGTGCCAGGAATCAAACTGAAGTTGTTAGCCTTGGCAGCAAGCACCTTTATCCACTGAGCCTTCTCAGTGGCCCCTACTTTTTACATTATTTAAACAAGAAAGATGTTGCTGAAAATATAGTTCCTCAGTTTGAAGCTCAGCTCCATTATCCATTCTCGGGTCAAGCAAAAGATAACCACAAATTATCATCTAAACTGGAACTTTTTTTTTCCAAATAAATGTAAGTGAATTCGTACTATACTTGGACAATGGGCGAATGTTAAGGCTGCTCCAGGCAAACAGAAACATTAGGTCAGTTGTCTAAATAAATCCTACCGATACAATAAGATATTGTGAGCATCAGCCAAGTAGATGCTTCACATAATGTCTGACATTAGCACTCCCGATACATGGGGTTACTCAACATTTAAAAATGCTCCATATTAATAAGATTCAGTGGCCATGGTCATGTACTTCCTTTATCCAATAATATGTTTTAATATCAATGACTGAACGTAAAACATTTTCAAAAATGTCTTTTAAAAAAATAAAACATAAAATTCACTTTCTTAAAAACAGCAATACACTGTCTAGAAATGTAATAGACAGTAGTATAAAATTATCATGTCAACAATTTCCCACTTTTTCACCCACTGTTAAAAGCTCCCCCATCCATCCATAAATAAATAAATACTATAATCCCAAAAGACAGTTGCATACCATCAGTTACAGAAATGCTTGGAGCAAAGTTTCCACTCAGTTTCCTCCTAGAGCGGCATTTCCATCTCACAGCAGCGGGTTCTTCAATTCTTCAGAGTTTATTTCCTGCTGTTCAGCTCCAGTGACCCAGTAACCACACAGGTGTATTAAGGGACAGCTGTCAACATGAAATGCCAGGACACTACCAATGTGTTTTCCCACTTCTGCAGTGGAGTGTGTAAGATCAGAAATAATCCTCTCATTAAAAAATAATAATAATAACACCCATGTATTCCGTTAACACACTCACATCATGTCTACTGCATGCCAGGTACACTATCAGCACACTTGGCCCCATTCATTTTGCAAATCACATCTTTTCAGAAAAAACTGGGTATACAGTAAAGAGTGACATGTTGGCTTTATCTGAAAAAGCAATACTAACAACTTGAAGTTTATATAAGGTATGAATTCAGGCAGAGATTTTCTATGCTTACAGATAAATTATGTGTTTCCACATATGTTCATTTTTTAGTGTAAAGCAAAATAATTGCCAGGGCACATGAAATAGCACACCAACTAGGCATGGTGGCAGAAGAAAGGATTTTGAGTGTTTTCACCACAATAGAAATGAGTGTTAGAAAAGATACTATGTTTTATTTGTTCTAACCATTATAGAATGCATGCATGTTTAACAATCAAAGGGTACTGTACTATATATATATATACACACACACACATATATATATATACACACACACAATTTTATATGTTTAAAAATCACAGGGTACTGTAATACATATATATATACATTTTATGTTTCTTTAATTTTTATTTTTTAATATTAGTTACAGTTTGTTAATTTTGTATCCCTGCTGTATCCTGCTCCCTCATCCCTCCCAATCCCACCCTCCCACCCTCATCTCCTCCCTGCCACTTTCCAAGTCCACTGATAGGGAAGAACCTCCTCCCCTTTCATCTGATACTAGTTTATCAGGTGTCTTCAGGACTGGCTGCAAAGTCCTCCTCTGTGGCCTAGCAGGGCTGCTCCTCCCTCGGGGGTGGGGAGGGGAGTCAAAGAGCCCACCATTGAGATCATGTCAGAAACAGTCCCTGTTCCCCTTATTAGGGTACCCACTTAGATACTGAGCTACCAAGGGCTACATCTGAGCAGAGGTTCTAGGTTGCATCCATACATGGTCCTTGTTTGGAGAAACAGTCTCATAAAAGACCCCTGTGCCCAGATATATTTGGTCCTTGTGGAACTCCTGTCCTCTCCTGGTCATATTAACTTCCCCCCCCCCTTTTTTTTTTGATTCCCTGCACTCTGCCAAAGGTTTGGTTATGAGTCTTAATATCTGCTTTGATACACTGCTAGGTAGAGTCTTTCAGAGGCCCTTTGTGGTAGGCTCCTGTCTTGTTATTTGTTCGCTCCTACATCCAATGTCCATCCCATTTGTCTTTCTAAGTGAGGATTGATCATCGTACCCTAAGTCCTCTTTCTTGCTTATCTTCTTTATGTGTATAGATTTCAGTATGTTTATCCTATCTTATAGGTATATATATAAGTGAGTATATACCATGTGCGTCTTTCTGCTTTTGGGATACCTCACTCAGGATGATCATTTCTAGGTCCCACCATTTGCCTGCAAATTTCATGATTTCCTCGTTTTTAATTGTTGAGTAGTATTCCATTGTGTAAAAGTACAGGAGACAACTTCCTGAACAGAACACCAACAGCACAGGCTCTAACAGCAACAATCAATAAATGGGACCTCATAAAACTGAAAAGCTTCTGGAAAGCAAAGGACATACTCATCAAAACAAAACGACAGCCTACAGACTGGAAAGGGATCTTCACCAACCCTATATCTGACAGAGAACTGATATCCAGAATATATAAAGAGCTAAAGAAATTAAAAAGCAGCAAATCAACCAATCCAATTAAAAAATAGGGAACAGAGCTAAACAGAGAATTCTCAGTAGAGGAATACAGAATGGCAGAGAAACACTTAAAGAAATGCTCAACGTCCTTAGCCATCAGAGAGATGCAAATCAAAACAACCCTGAGATTTCACCTGACACCCACCAGAATGGCTAAGATCAAAAACTCAAGTGACAACACATGCTGGAGAGGTTGTGGAGAAAGGGGAACCCTCCTCCATTGCTGGTGGGAATGCAAACTTGTACAACCACTTTGAAAATCAATCTGGTGCTTTCTTAGACAATTAGGAATAGAGCTTCCTCAAGAGGTATTTTTTTTAAACCACCTTGGACTACTGAACTTGAGCAAAATAATGAGGCACAAAAATACTCATCCTTTCTGAGCAAAAGCAACTACTACAGTAACTGTAGGCTAGAAAGAGAATTTACCAAATGGTTATTTTCTTTTATACCTGTTGTACCTATAATATCATGCTCATGCATAACATATCAGACTTAGTTAGCTTTCTATATTCAGTTAATGCTATTGCAAATATTAACATGATCTCTACAGTCTCCAAGTTTACATAATGTCTTTCTATGACAGGGAAATTAAGAGTTCAAAAATATCCTAATTCAAATCTGTAGAAAATTGCCACATTGTATCATACTTACTGCCTCTTTAATTTCACAGGAGAATACATGTATCTGAAATTCTTCTGAACCATGAGAACTCTCTGTAAATGCAAAGCAATTACTCTCTGTTGTCCCGTCATGTCCACGTGCACAGAACAGCACTTTATAAATTGGAAAAGATGCTATCTCCACATTGCTTGACTGGTCTATGATTCTAAAAAAATTAAAAAATGAGATAAAATATCTATCTTAAAATCACAAAAGTTATTAATACAAGTAAACAACTTATCTTCATGTTACTGAAATCTTACATATACATATATATATATACACACACACAAATCATTTCCTTTTTTGTTAATTAATTAATTAATTTACTTTGCACCACAGTAGGAAGTTTCCCTCTCTCCTCTCCTCTTAGTCCCCTTATGCCCCTCACTTTCTTCTCAGAGAAAGGAAACTTCCCATGGGTATCAACCAGCTTTGGCATATCAAGTAGGGCTGGGCCTGTCTTCTACTGAGGCTAAGCAAGGCCGGCCAGTTAGGGGAAGGGAACAAAGGCAAGCAGCAGAGATGGAGGCAGTCCCTGCTCCTGCTGTTAGAGGTCCCACATGAGGACCAAGCTGTACATATGTTACATATGTGGGAGGGGGCTAGAAACATCCCATGGATGCTCTCGGGTTGGTGGGTCAGTCTCAGTGGGCCCCTATAGGTCCAGGTGTCCTTGGTGTCCTTGGCCTCTCTGGCTCTTTAAATCCTTCCTCCCCTCTTGAGCTCCACCTAATGTTTGGCTGTGTGTCTCTGCATTTGTGTGTCAGCGGCTAGGTGACTGTTATGCTAGCCTCCTGTCTGCAAGAATAGCAGAATACTATTGGTAGGGCAAGTGGTGGGCTCTCTCTCACAGCATATGACTCAAGTTGGGCAAGTCACTGATTGGCTAGGTCGAAGGTTTTGTGTGGGGGTTGTTGTCCCCTTCCCTCTACTGGAAGTCCCCCTGACTATAGGAGGTGGTCACTTCAGGCTCCATTTCCCCCTCTGCTAGGAATCTCAGCTAGGGTCACCACAATAGACTCCTCAGAGCCTCCCCTGTCCCACAACTGATTTCAGTTTTCTCTTCCAGGCCTCGCAAAAATCATTTCATTTTAACAATTTCTTCATTCTTATGTTTCCAATGAGCCAAATCATATACTCTCCAACATCAACTACATATAGATATAACTATATATGTATGTATGTATTATATATGTATATCATACTAGTATATCACTCATACCAACAGTTTTGTTCTTGTGTTAAAAGCTGTTTCAAAAAGGGGAGGAAGATATCAAAAGTAGGAGGAAGATTGTTGAGAAAAAAAAAAGGTCTCAACAGAAAAGAGGAGAAAGCTAGACAAAGATAACAGAGGACAGACAAAAATGCCTGAAACTCAGCATATACATGCATCAAGTTGTCAAAGATTTTTTGTTGTTTTTGTTTAGTTGGTTTTGTTGTTGTTTATTTTTGGGATAAGCTCTCTCTAATACATAGATATGGCTGTCCTAAGACTCACTTTTTAGAACAAGCTGGCCTGAACTCAAAGATACACCTGCCTCTGACTGGAATGTACACCACTACAACATCCCACACCCAGCAAATAAAATTTTTTTTAAAAAAAGCATGCTTCAGATCTCTGGAAATAAAGATACATGTCTGGAAAAAAAAAAGAAAGAAAGAATAGCAGCAATCATTGTTAAAAAGCCCGTTTCTTTTTATTCCTTTGTTTTCTGTGTATGTTTTTACATGAGGGTTTGTATTTGCAGATGTTTGTGTGTGCAGGTGTAAGTGCATGTTCAAGCACATGGAAATGTCAGAGGTTTACCTCAGTTATCAATCATTAAGAGGGTTCTACCTTGTTTTCTTTGTCATCAGCAAGCACCACCAACCCTGCCTTTGCTCCTGTTCCTCAACACTGGGACTGTAGGCATGTAGTCACACTGGGATTTTTCTTTCTGGTGTTAGTGACCCAAACTCAGGTCCTGTTTTGCACAATAAAATGAGTTTTTGCTCACCTTGACATTTGAGAGAGAATGTCTCACTGGGACTTGTGGCTAGACTAGCACACAGCCACCCCAGGGATCTGCCTGTCTCATTTTGAAGGCTTGAGAGACAAAAGAAAGTACGTGCTTTACAAGTAAGAGGACCTGAGTTATACCTCTAGGAAAGAAAAGAATCTGGTGTGGTGTTCTGTGCTCGTCACACCAGTGCTAGGAGGTTGGCAGGTAGCTCTTGAGACCTCACGGGCTGGCCAGCAAGCCAGCCTAGAAAACCTGGCAAATTCCAGGACAGTAAGACACTTCGGCTCAAAAAAAATTTTAATTTCAATTTTTTTTTTTTTAGTTACATTTTGTTAACTCTGTGTCCCAGCTGTATCCCGCTCCCTCATTCCCTCCCCAACCCCACACTCCCTCCCTGGTCTCCTCCCTGCCCCTTTCCAAGTCCACTGATAGGGGAGGACCTCCTCCCCTTTCATCTGACCCTGTTTTATCAGGTATCTTCAGGGCTGGCTGCAAAGTCCTCCTCTGTGGCCTAACAGACTGCTCCTCCCCTGGGGGGGAAGGGGGGGTCAAACAGCCTGCCCTTGAGATCCTGTTAGAAATAGTCCGTGTTCCCCTTACTTTGGAAAACTACTTGGTTACTGAGCTACCACAGGCCACATCCGAGCAGAAGTTCTAGGTTATATCTATAGATGGTCCTTGGTTGAGTGTCAGTCTCAGAAAAGACCCTGTGCCCAGATATATTTGGTCCTTGTAGAGCTCCTATCCTTTCCATATCATACTAACTTCCCTTCTTTCATATGATTCCCTGCACTCTGCCGAGGGTTTGGTTATGAGTCTTAGTGTCTGCTTTGAAACACTGCTAGGTAGAGTCTTTCAGATGCCTTTTGTGGTAGACTCCTGTCATAAATGTAACACCTAAAAAGCACCACCAGTGGCTGTCCTCTGCCTCCACCACACATACCTACACACAGTCCACATGAATAATAACACAATCTTTCCTAAGGCACTAAAGGCATTTTTATAAGAACCTTATAAACCTACACTGCTACTAGTCAGGACTTAGTACTTAACTTACTATCCTGGTAATGGTGAAATTATTCTCTGCAGGCTGGAGAGATGGCTCAGCATTTAAGACCACTGTCTGCTCTTCCAGATGTCCTGAGTTCAATTCCCAGCAACCACATGGTAGCTCACAATCATCTATAATGTTATCCGGTGCCCTCTTCTGGCATGCAGGTACACATGCAGATAGAGCATTCATATAATATAATACGTGTGTGTGTGTGTGTGTGTGTGTGTGTGTGTGTGTGTGTGTGTGTATACACACACATATATATATTAGAAAATACTCTCTGCAAACAAAAACAAGCTCTAAGCCTAAATGTAATCTTTAATTTGTACAGTATAAGTGAACTCACAGTTTAATTCTACATCTGATTTATGACACAACATACTCAACACAGCTCAGAATAATTAATCATACATTAAGAAAATTAAGGCTTACCTCACAGAACCGTCTGGAACATTGGGCACATACAGAGTAACAGCAAAGGGGTGCTGACTGGAAGCTCTCACAGTCGCCATTGCCCGCAAAGCTTCTACTTCACTACGTGGGGAAGAGACCTTCATACATCCTAAGTATGTCAATTTGTTAAATAGAACACTGTCTTCTTCAGGAAATCTGCTTGGATAAGATGGTCTGGGTGTGGAAACTTCTAGAAAAAAAATTAAAACAATCACGTCACTAGGACATATTCCATAAACAACAAGTCATCTCTTCATTTCCCTGATCACTGGCTCACTAGTATGTGGGAACTATTAAGTATTCTAATAAAGTTGGGTTTCCTCCAGTTAATTTTGGTGGTCATTCCACCCATCTTAACTCCTCTATATAACAAATACGTACATAATTCTATGCACAACATTTTTTAAAGCTCATTATTGTTAGAGAATATCTACCTGAATGTAAAAAGGAAAACAAAATTCATTTTAAACACTATAAATCATTTTAGCCATTAATTTTATTTAAACTATAAAGATCAAAATTTAAATTATTTTAGTATTAGTATTATTACATGTACATATGTTCCTATGTATTTCTGCTAGCTTATTCAGATATATGAAGCAAACAAGGCCCATAGTAAAATCATGCATAGTAAATTAGCAGCATAATACATAGGGAAGTTTACTGGCATTTGTGCAACTGGGTTTCTAAAGATGAGAAAGGGATTTTTTGGTTTTGGTTTTGTGCGGTTTTTTTTTTGTTTGTTTGTTTGTTTGTTTGGTTGGTTGGTGGTTGGTTGGTTGGTTTGATTTGGTTTGGTTTGGTTTTTGGTTTTCTGAGACAGGGTTTCTCTATGCAGCCTTCACTATACTGGACTTGCTTTATAGACCATGCTAGCCTTGAACTCACAGAGATCTATCTGCCTCTGCCTCCCCAAATGCTGGGATTATAGGTGTGCACCACTGTGCTCAGCTTGAGGAGATTTTTGGTTTTGGCTTATTGTCTTTCGAGACAGGGTTTCTCTGTGTAACTCTGCTGCCCTGGAACTCACACTTGAGACCAGGCTGGCCTCAACTCAAGACATCTGCCTGCCTTTTCCTCCCAAGTGATGAGATTAAAGGCATGTGCCACCACCACCTAGAGAGAAGGGGATTTTTTTATAATAACATAAATATTCTATAAATCTGTGTAACAAAAGATTGATAACTATAAATTCTAAACACAAAACAATAGTAGATAAATGGGTCTAAAATTATAGACAATACAGTTAGTAAGCAAAACCTTTAAAGTATTACAAATATAAACATTTTAATTATTAATGAAATAAGTAGAAAAATCAAAGAAATAACTAAAAAATTCTAAATCTGACTAACATTGTCCAGAAAATGAAATATTCTCTGGAAGGTTATTGAACAGGGTTTTTTTTTTTTCTACAAAAGGAAATTTGTTACAGTAAATTCCTTCAGAGTAAGGAAAATGACATAGGAGGGAACTGACAGCCCCCAAGAAAGACTCTGCTCAGACTCAAGGCAATACACAAATGTCAAACACTTTGTTAAGTAATTTCCAGGAATACAAGAGGATTTAATGTGTGGGGGGGAAAAGGGGGTTGTAACTGCCAAGGGGAAAACATGGCTGAAAACTTTCCAAACACAGTTAAATATATGGATGTCCATATTCAAGAATCTCATTGATTCTTTAAAAAACAGGAACTCAATAGAAATCAAACCACTGACCTAATGGTGCAGGTTTACTGTTGCAGCTATTCTGAAAGGAATAAGCAAGAGAATCACAAGCTCACAGCCTGCCTGTGAGTAAGTGCATGTCAGCCTGAACAACCCGGCAAGTCCTAGTCTCAAAATAACAGAGGAAAGGAAAGCTGAACATAAACAGCATTGCCTAGCATTCCACAAAGCTCTAAACTCAATCCCCAGGTACTGGTAACAGAGAGTGGAGGCAAAGGTGTAGATGATAGGAATCTTCTCGTCTGAAACTACAGAGTGTCTGAAGAAATGGCTCAGAGGTTGAATGTTTGCTGCTCTTGCAAAGGACCTGAATTTGGGTCCTAGCAACCATGGTGGTGATCCCCAAGCACCTGTAACTCCAGTTCTAGGAAATCCAGTGCCCTCTGCTGGCTCTGAGCAGCAACTGCACACGCAGGTACACTCACAAATGTATACACACAGAGACATAAACATAAATAAAATAAAAAATAAATCTCAAAAATGAAAAAGAAGAAACTACAGAAATGAGAGACAGTGAACATCTTTCAAGAGCTCAAAGATCAACCAAAACTATTCATCAGCAATGAAGGTACCACAAAGCCATTTTCTTATAAAGAAAACTGAAGATTCAAAACCAGCTCTGAAAGAAAAGCTATCACAAGCATTTCAACCCGAAGAAAATAATATCATAGGGCAATCTAGAGTATAAAAAGTGAACAAAGACAGAAATGAAAAACATAAAACTCAGCCAGGCAGTGATGGCACATGCCTTTAATCACAGCACGAGGGAGATGGTGGCAAGCACATCTCAGAGTTCAAGGCCAGACTGGTCTACAGAACAAATTCCAGCCAGAGATACACAAAGAAATCCTGTCTCAAAAAACTTATGAAATAAGATAAACTCATTTTTTCCTTACAAAGTCTTTAAAATGCATATAACTACTGAAAGCTGAGTATATTACACTGTCTCTTGGATTTGTCAATGTACGTTATGTAATACATATAGCAGTATAACAAATGGAAATTAAAAGGAGCTTGGCATGGTTACAGTGCTTCCACATTGTCCCTGAAATGGTTTTTAAAAAATGATCTCTAAGTAGGTATACATTCAATACTACATAAATGTTCAAATAATTAAGTTCTCTTTCACCAAACCACATTCTTGTCATTTCATTCTTGGTTATATTACAATATAATTCTTTTCCCTTCCTAGTTTGACTTTTTCTAGCTGACACAATTATTAAAAAAAAAAAAAAGTATTCTTTAGTATTTTCTTCTTAAATGCTTGTTCTCTCTTTTTTTCTTTCTTTCTTTTTCCTTTTTCAAGAATATAATTCAAACTCATTCATTATATGCAGGTGCTCTATCACTAAAACCTCTAGGAGAAACTTTATCATATAAAGAGTCAGGGGTCTGATTTTATTTTATTCCATTATGAGAAACAACTGCCCCAATGCCATCTATTGAATCGCCATATTCCTCCTCAGAACTGAAGCTAATTCTGTCATTTTCTTTCACTCTAATCATACATTTCTTTTTCCAGTCACCTTGCACTGACTAGATTGTTAGAATTTCACAGTACCACAGCAATAAATACCAACTTCCTAGTTGTTCTTGATTAGATGCATTAAAATATAAGAACACATATAAAATTATGATAGGTATCATTTCTCTGGTTAAATATATTTCCTTCTATCCAGAGTTTGACAGGTGCTCTTACATACTCTGAACTCTCCTCTCTCTCCTACCTGTTTTCTCTTTCCTCTCTCTCTCTCTCTCTCTCTCTCTCTCTCTCTCTCCCCGTGTGTGTGTGTGTGTGTGAGAGAGAGAGAGAGAGAGAGAGAAAGAGAGAGACAAACTGACTTGTTAATATGTGCCCACTGACAAGAATTTTTCTGTAGGTGGTCAATCACTTTTAAGACATCTTAATGTTGAATCATGCCCTGCCCCATTAAGCATTATGATTACATTCCCTACATAGGTTCCATCATACCCCACTATTTAATACTTTGATCAATATCTAAACTTATCTTAAACCAACATTGAAAATTGGACTATTAGAGCCCTAATCCAGTCCAGACAATCCCTCCTCATTAAAGTGATTAATTGAGAAGTCTGAATACAGAACAAACCTTCACCAATGAATCAATTCATATCATTCTCCTAACCGGTTAGCTGGTCAAATTAGAATAAAATACTGAATTTAATCAGTAAAAGAATAATTTCTGTCTCTAGATATGAGCACATTATCACCCACTCTTACCATTTACTGTTGGTAGCCACTGTGTGACCATAAGGCAGCTACTTGCAGAAAACAATAACATGGAGAAAACTAGAATCATGCTGACACTCATGAGCGATTTTCTTAATCACAGTATTTAAAGCAAAAGACCCATCAAAACTCTAATTGGCACCTTCTGGTGGCCACGCAAATTAAAGATCATAGAAGAAGGAAACTGCTTTTTGCCTACTTGTCCTCAGTATTGCTGGCAAGTTTATCTACTCTGTTGTTGCATCAGTTCTTAACTAGTATTAGAATAAACTTCTTCAGAATTCCAATGTAGACTAAAGACAAACAGCTCTGCAGGAATTATCTAGGCTCCAGGTTGAGGCTACTAAGACATCCAGCATCATGGACTAAATATCAGATTCTCAGTCTTTCCAGCATGAGACAGCCATTGGTGGACCGCTTGAATTGCAGTCTAATAAGTCTAATATAAGCCAGTCTAATAAATTCCCCTTTAATATAAATAATATTAAATATAATTGCATTTATTTTAAAAATATTAAATATAATTAAATACAAAGATATTAAATAAGTAAGTAAATATAATAAATATAATTGACACCATTCTATCAGGTATGTTTTTTTTTATCTTACACTTTCCCTATCAAATATATTTTTGTGCACTCTTTTAAAAGCAAAACAAAAATAAAGCCTTGAACACTATGGCCGGATTCTTAAAATCTATTGCTGAGCAGGTAGACATGGCCACCTGTGCTGGAGACATACACCTTTTGTCTCATGGAGACTGGTTTGGGAAAAGACTATCTGAAATGCTGGCTTGACCCTTGGAAAGGACAGAAAGCAGCTGGGGACTCTGAAGTCTCTGTATCTCTGCAGATGGTTTTGATCTGCCAAGCAGGCAACATTCCAGAGCTTTTTCAGGTCTAGTATGAAGAATGAAGACACTCCTCAGCAACCATGAACAAAGTGCCTGGCTAGACCCAAGTGGATTACACCCATGCCCTCCTCCTGTTTTTGGTGACACTCTTTGCTTGCTTCTCAGATCAGTTCCTCTTCATTCCCTGCCACAGAGAATCAAGTTACCATTAGTACTCAGCTCCCAAACTGAAAACCTGGATATATTTGTCTTCCTCTTTCCCCTACTGTGCCTGCCTCCCCCTCTTACCCATTCATAAAATCTGAGTCTTCCCAAATGCTGGCTTGAGATTCCTCTCAATCATTTATTGAATGTTCACCACCCCTTTCACCTTGACCCTGGCAATGGCTTCTGTCTCCACCAGGACTCCAAAACATTTGGCATGAAATGAAAAAGAAAAGCTGTGAAGTAGAGGCAGAAGGATTTCAAGTGGGGAGTGGGGGTGGGGTTGATACACCATAGAAATCAAAGCTGCCCCTTCAACTGAAGAATGGATGCAGAAATTGTGGTACATCTACACAATGGAATATTACTCTGCAATGAAAAATAAGGAAATCATGAAATTTGCAAGTAAATGGTGGGAACTGGAAAGGATCATCCTGAGTGAGCTGTCCCAGAAACAGAAAGACACACACAGTATATACTCACTCATATAGACATTTAATATAGGATAAACCTACTAAAATCTATACATCTAAAGAAACTAATCAAGAGAGAGAACCCTGACTAAAATGCAAAATCCCCATCCTGAAAGTCAAAGAGGAAGGACTTCAGAAGAAGAAAACAGGAAACAATCTAGGAACCTGCCACAGAGGGCCTCTGAAAGGCTCTGCCCTGCAGACTATCAAAGTAGACACTGAGACTTATGGCCAACTGTTGAGCAGTGTACATGGAATCTTATGTAAGAAGTGGGAAACAGTAAGATCTGGAGAGGACAGGAACCCCACAAGGAGAGCAACAGAACCAGAAAATTTGAACACAGGGGTCTTCCCAGAGACTCATACTCCAACCAAGTACCAGGCATGGAGATAACCTAGAACCCCTGCACAGATGTAGCCCATGGCAGTTTAGTGTCCAAGTGGGTTACATAGTAATGGGAAGAGGGACTGCCTTTGACATAATCTGATTGGCCTGCTCGTTGATCACCTCCCCCTAAGGGGGGAACAGCCTTACCAGGCCACAGAAGATGACAATGCAGCCACTCCTGAGGAGATCTGATAGACTAAGATCAGAAGGAAGGAGAGGAGGACCTCCCCTATCAGTGGCCTTGGGGAGGGGCATGCATAAAGAAGGGGAGGGAGGGTGGGATAGGAAGGGGAAGGGGAGAGGCTTATGGGGTGATACAAAGTGAATAAAGTGTAATTAATAAAAATAATAATAATAAAAGAAAAGAAAACAAAGCTGCCTCTGTAGAGAACAACAGGATTGAGCAGGCACTACAGAAACAATTTACACAGACCTCTTCTTCAACGAGATGGTCAGGTATGCTCTTTAGGAACCCCTAATACATTATAAAAGCATCTTTACTTATGAAAAGGTTATCAGAGTATATATCACACTCATACATGGCTGCATGTTTTATTTTTAGTTTGAGATGGTATTCTAAATGTTTTTAAGATTATTTATTATTTATATAGTATTCTGCCAGCATATACGCCTACACTCCAGACGAGGGCACCAGATGTCATTATAGATGGTTATGAGCCACCAAGTGGTTGCTGAAAATGGAACTCAGGACCTTTGGGGAAAAAAATCAGTGCTCTTAAACTCTGAACCATCTCTCTAAGCCCTGTGGCTGTATTTTTATGAGATATACTGATGGATCTGATGTGCTATTTTAGTTGGAATTGCCAATTATGCTTTAAAATAAGGGTAAACTTTGTGGACAAGCACATGATGTAAAAGATCCGTAACACTATTCTTTTTCTTTTTCTTTTTCTTTTTTCTTTTCTCTGTGTAGCCTTGGCTATCCTAGACTCACTTTGTAGACCAGGCCACCCTCGAACTCAAAGCAATCCACCTGCCTCTGCCTCCCTGAGTGCTGAGATTACAGGCTGCGCCACTATGCCCAGCTGACACTATTCTTTTGTTTTTGTTTTTTAAGACAGGGTTTCTCTGTGTAGCCAGGGATGTCCTGGAACTCAGGCTGTAGACAAGCTGGTCTCAAACTCAGAGATCCACCTGCCTTCTCTTCCCACGTGCTGGGATTAAAGGCATATGATACCACCGCCCGGCTAATGCTATTCTTTGATTCCCACTAATTTTTAACTTGTTCAACAAGTACTGAGAACATATTATGTGCAAATTTGCAGAGGTAATATGAGAGCTCAAACAGAGTTCTTAAAAAAAAAAGAAAGAAAGAAAAAAAGTTGACATCTGAATATTTTACAGGCAGATATATAGGCAAAGCCCATAAAAACCAAAATAGAAACTTCTAACCAGAACTGAAAGCATAGTGGCCCTGATCTAAATTAAACAAAACTAAGAATGGGCATGGGTTTTTGGGGTTTTTGTTGTTGTTGTTGTTTCTTTTTTTTTTTTTGGAGGGGGGAGTGTTAGGAGAACCATGGGGGCAATGTCATCAGGCTGGACTAAAATTAGTCATTCTCCTGCCTCAGCCTACTGTGTGTTCTTTAAGGCCAGTCTGGGTGACACTGTCTCAAAAGAAAAAGAAAAAAATTAAATACTGGGCTCAAGGACTGGATCATCAGTTAAGAGAACTTGCTGTGCTCTCTTCTCACACTCCCTCTGCTCTTCTACCTGTCTCTGTCTCTCTCTAAGGCAACTCCCTTCCTTTCCTTTCCACAATAAACTTCCTTCCTTAAACCAAAAAAAAAGTACTTGTACAATCATGAGGACTGGAGTTAAGATCCCAGCACCCACATTACAACCCTCACACTATGCAAACACTATCCAGCTCCAAAGGCTCCAACACTCTGTAACATTTGTGGGTACATAGACATGTGGCATGTGTCTACAATGACACAAAGGCACATATACACACACAAATCTTTTTGTCAAAATTAAAGACAATGTTAAACTAAAACTTTTCTAATTCTTTTTTTTTCTAATTCTCATCTTAAGTTTTTGTTATTTTATTCCATTTCCCTTCTAATCTTTAAGTATCCAATAGAGTACCTGTATTAGAGGGATCCAAAATTAACTGAAGAGGTGGCTTATTTGTTTGGCTGGCTGAAACATCTCCAAAGGAACAGTCTGAAACCTCACTGGATCCGGAACAATCAACATGTAGTCTGCTTTGTCCTTTCTCAGAATCTCTCAAAACCTCTTCCATGGCTTTTTCCAACTGTTCATCACCATTGGAAGCTATCTAAAAGCAGAGAAAGACAATTCTTTTTCAACCCTCTTAATTATGCATCTTAATTTATTTAAAATATTTCATTTTAAAAAATTAAAATCTAAATTTTTGAATATACAGTTAATAAATAAGGACAATTTGCAGTGATATCTAATTTCACATACCCATAAATCGTGAATGATAAAATACTAAAGGAAAGAGTAGCTTATTGGTTTAACAAAAGGATTCTTCATAAAATATTGCAGGTGCTTTCAAGCTACATTTGAAACAAAACCAGTGAGATGGCTCGGTGGGTAAAAGCGCTCACTGCTAAACCCAACTACCTGAGTTCAATCTCCAGATCCCTCATGGTCAAAGGAGAGAACCCACTCCAGAAACCTGTCCGTGGACCTCCACACAATGTACTGTATCACACACATGCTGCACCCACACCACACACACACACACTCACTCACACACACACACACATACACACACACACACACACACAATCAGACCATGGCTAACTTTCTTACTTACATTTTTTTCTAAAAAGTAAGTGGGGAACAAGCTTAAGTAAATAAGCACAATAATGCTAATACAGCTGTCAAAAATTAAGGCGCTGAGATCATTTGAATAGAACTATGTACTAGACATAATATAAGTACTTAATAATCTCTTTTACAGTAATATTTCCGACTCACTGATACATTCTGATGTCATACTTACTATTAGGAAGTCATAAATAAAGTAATACTTTATTATTATTTCCATTCCTGTTTACAAAGAACGGTTACCAATCCCCATGCACATATAACAGGGCTTTCTTGCTTTCCATTCTTTGACTTAAGAAAGACAGCCCAAAATTTAAGAGAGAGAACAAACATATCCAAATGAAAATTCAACTGCCAAAAATATAAAATATACACTTTTAAACTAATTAGTCAACTGTTAAACCATATCCCAGACTTTCACATGATTTAAAGCAAAACATACATAACAGGAAAAACCTGTCAATTAAAACCCAGAAGAGAAACAAAAACAATCAAATAAATTTATATAAAAATTAATCAGTAAGTTTAGCTCATATATTATTTTTTCTCTATTTCCCTTCTCTTTCTTCCTCCAAGAATTTCTTATTAGAAGGTAAATATAACCAAAAAAAAAAATTTTAAGGTAAAAATCAAACCAAATCTGAAAGAATCAATCAAACATTTGACTTTTATTATCTAGGTCAGTACTTTGAGAAACTCTTCAGTTTTCATCATCAAATGAGCTCCAAATGGTTGAAAAAAGAAAAAATTAATAAAAAATAGTGGCGTATTAGAAAAAGAAGAAACAGTACCTTCAGCTGTGGCTTCCCATCATCCTTTGTAGAGGTGTCATCTGCGTGCTGAGGAACCAAAACAAATTCTTCACTGTTCAGTGTGGCCACAGAATCAGATGACCCGCTAACCTTCTGTAACGAAGCTCTGACCTCCATTTCAGTTCTGCAAACTTCTCTTCCCACATCCACCTGGCACAGCGAAAGAAAGAAAGAGAGAGAGAGAGAGAGAGAGAGAGAGAGAGAGAGAGAAATACTTGGTTAAAAACAAACTAGTTTAAAAATGAACTAAGAAAGCTTTTTAAAATGGTTCATATGAAAAAAGAACCCTGGCAAGAAGATTGTCTCCAGATTAGGGAGGCTGTCTTCTTGGACTAGGCCTTATGGTGGAAATGCACTCTCTACATTGTTAACTTCCAGACTAAAAGAACACTGTTACATGAAAAACACAGCCCAGCAGTACCTCAACCAAACAAACTTACTTCTACTTAATTCTATTTTGTTAAGAAATACTGAAGGTTTTGTTTGTTTGTTTCAACAAACAGCAGGAAAAAGTAAGCATATGACTAGAAAAATATAAAAATTCATACAAATGGTGGGGGGGTACTGGAGGGGCATGGTTACTGTAGTCTCAGCTACCTAGGTCTGAGATAGGAAATGCTTTAAGCCCAAAAGCTCAGCACAGCAAAAAAGAAAAACACAGTAAAACCCTGTCTCATACAATAGAGCTATAGATATTCAATTACTTTATTAAATCCAAAAGGTTTCAAAACACTTATCTCCTAAAGACCAAGTGCCATTCTTTTAAGTATTTGGAGGGATTATTGAATTGACACATTAAGATAAAATTTAATACCCTACGACATATATTTCCTCGCCAGAGATATTAATATCTAACACACGAAAAAGAAAGCTTTCATACATGATATTCATGTACCAAGTTAAGTCTCAATAATCAAATTCAATGAAATTACATTTTACTGATAGATCTATTGTCTCACAGAAGCTCGAAATTTTAAAAAGTTCTTATATTCATTCATACAACTAATTTTGCCTGAAGATATATATACTACATATGGACCTAATCCTGGGTTACATGCCTGAAGAAAGCTGGACAGGCAGGCAATGTCCCAAAGCTTAAATATTAGTTGGTGGGGAGGGGACAGAGCAGGAGGGAGGGAAGGAAAAGGGAGAACAGGGGGAGGGAAGGAGGAGTGAGAACAGGGGGAGGGGAAAGAAAAATAGAGTTTCCCAAACTAAAAATTATAAAGAAAGTAAAACAGCAAGTGACAGAAAAACATGCAGACTGTAGGAGTAACTTCAAGTAAGGTGGTAGAATTCTTAGGGAAAAATACTTAAAAGAAAAAAAAAAAGCCTTAAATCAAATAATGTGCACTGTTAATAAATTGGTAATGTGACAAGGGCAGGACAGGCAGGCTGACCTGAAGAACACAGGACCTGGCAATCCATGGACAGTCAATGAACAAAAGTCTCCAAAAATGTTCTGTCAAATGCATCACTATTTTCATTGTACATATAAATATGGCTGCAATGTTCCACCTTGTCATTAGGTGGCACTAAAACCATTAATCTTGGCAAAAAAGAAAAATCCAAGTTCAAATTGCACATTTAAAAATTACTTTTCAACTTTAAAAAAAAAAAAAATCAAAATTCCCAGAACACCCAAACAAAAAAGAATTATACTCCTCATCTATGTGTCATTTGTTGCTGTTTTGTAAGTAAATTGCTTTTCTTTGTAAAACCCTTCATTTATCTTGTAGGTTTTTTTAATCACTTCATATACTGTGTTCATGAAACTCCAGCAATGAGTTAGCAAGTCATGTCTTTTTCTCTTTTACGCTGTACTTTGAATCCTTACTTGCCAAAGCATCATACAATCCAAGTATCTTTCTGTGGTCACTCCTTCTCCAAGCTGCTGTTAAGTTTTTCTACCTGACTTCTAAATGTTGGAAGTTCTTAACCTTGCACACTCGCTACCATCCCATTGCACTAAATGAAAAGTTCCTGTGTGTCTACACTCAGCCTCCCAAATTTCTATCCCAACACAAACATCTCTTCTAATTTCCTAACTTGGAATCCAAATTCCTTCTTGTCGTTTTCAAAGAGAAGTTTTATCAGTATCTTAAATCAAATGTGACCAATAGAATTTCGAAAGAAACTTCCATACCTGTTTCCCATCCAACAGTTCTCATGTTAGTAACCAAGCCTCTTTCTACTAACTTCCTCAAACAAACTTGCTTCCCCTCTACTGCTTCACTCTTCACATCAGCAGGTTATATAGTCGGGCCCCTCCAAAATAAACCCTACCTCTATCTATTTCAGTGGAAATACTTCCAGCAGAAGAAACAGGATGTATAAGAGCATATGTAAAAGCAGATTCAGTCTAAAACTTGAGACCAAAATAATATTTGCTATAATGCAAATGGAACCAAGGCTGTATGCTGTGCCTTACTGGGCTCACTGTACTCTCTCGTTAGAGCACCTCAATCAAAGCAAATTCTTTCCCACATTACAGACTTGACTCTCAAAACTACTACATCTTCTGTATTCATTTTCATTCATGCATTTAACATATATTCTGTGAGTCTCTACTATGCACCAGAAACCATACTCATTAGTAAACCACTGTTGTCTCTGTCTTCCTAACACTAACAATGGTTTCGTGTGTCTTATAACAATTGTGTACTAAAGTCTCTAAATCTGTTAAAATAAGCTTTCTCCCTATATAAGCTGTTTTATCACAATTTTAAGCAGTGAGCGCTAAATCAGGAATATCATAAATGTATAAGGAACAGGTGAGTAATAGTCTGCTTTTATCATTTATTAACATAAAATACAAGTGAGCCTATAAAAAGTTAAAATATATCAAAACATAAGCACAAAAACATTAACAGAAGATACATAGTACCATTAAAGAGAAATGTATAAAAACATAAAGATCCAGTATCATAAGTGAGTAAAATGAGCTGTAACCACACTCTGAGCCCGAGTATCACAGTGACTGTTGTGTGAACTAATCATGCTCATGTGAGCAATTTGTCACTGCAAGAAACTGCATACACCCCAAGAAGTGATATGACTTTTGCAACAGGTGTCAGACCATTGATCAAACAAGAGAGAAGAATCATAAGAGAGAAAGTACTCTGTTCAAGACAGAGAGAAGAGAGTTTCAAAATTTCACAGAGGCAAAGTCCTGAACCTGCAAAGTCCAGAAAAAAACAGATGGTGCTCACAGAAAAGAAGCCAAGATGAACACAGCTCCCTGAAAGAAAGATGAGAAACAGGAAAACATCCTCCAAAAAAGTTCAACACTCACATAAACAAAGGAAACAAAAAGTCCACAAATTCAACAGATGTTCCTCCTTGCCCCAGTATATAACCATCAGCCCACAGGAAGCCATTCCACAACCTCATCGTCCCTTTCTTTCCCCCCCCTACCCTACCCTCTGGTGTTTCCCCTTTTTCTTTTTATTTCATTTTAACTGTAGTTTCGCTGCCTTACTGTTTTAAATTTTTTTTATTTACATATTTTTCATTATTGGGCCACCTTTTTGCTTTTCGTTCACCCACCATGTTTATTTTTCTCTCTCCTACATTTTCAGTAATTGCTGTTGTTTTTCCAAAACAAACAGAAAACCTCATTTTATTTTTACTCCCCATCTTAGATTTATCTAATTTCGTCTAAACTTTCTGATTATTTAAAAATCTTTGCTTTTTATTTTCATTTTTATCTTTTCTAACCTCTTATTCTTTTCTCCTCCACTCTAAAACATCCTTCTCCAATCGTTATCTTCTGATTTTTGTTTTGCTGCTCTATTTTTCTTTCCCTTCCTTCTCTGTTAACCTTGTTTCCTTCATACACATTAATCTTAATTTTTAACATCAGAAAAAAATTTTCCTAGTTAGTTTTATTTATAAACTTGACACAGCCTAGAATCCTCTGAGAAGCAGCCTTGACTGAGAAGTTACACAGATCATATTGGCCTGTAAGCTGGCCTGTGAGGGGCTGTCTTTATTGTTTTTTGTAGGGGGATCCAGCCCACTGTGGACAGCACCATCTAAGGAGATGACGATGGGCTGAATAAGGAAGCTAGCTAGCTAAGCATGAGCCTATAAGTAAGTCAGCAAGCAGAATTTTTCCATGAATTCTCTTTCAATTTCTTCCTTGAGTTCCTGCCCTCAATGATAGGCTATGATAGTTCCCTCAATGATAAGCTATAACCTAGAAATATAAGCCAAATAAATTCTTTCCTCCCTTGCTTTTGGTCAGAATGTTTTTAATCACAGCAACAGAAAATCAATAACCTAGAACACTACTCTACATTAGTATTCCCTGGGGTTGTAGTCACTAATGTGGCTTTCATGAACATAAAATATATTTCTGTATCTTGTATAGTTTGACAGTGTTGATATAATAATATACAATATATTATGATTGTCTCCTTCTCCTTAAGTGGTATTAAAGAATGAAGCTTCAAGAGTAAGGCCCCCATAATAAAGTTCCCAAATAAATCCGGAAGAGATACTGAAACCTAAATATATGCAAATCACACAATGGACACACAAGAAAAAAACAACACAATGACTACGCCAAAATATCTGAACTCCAGGATTCAAAGACAGTGAAATGGGTAAAAGACTAAATGAAGAGTTCAGAAATTTACTAAAAAAAAAACAAAAAAAAAATCAGTAACTTCAAAAAGGATACGGGCAAGTAGATGAATATAATCCAGGCCCTGGAAAATCAGCAACATGGCAGGAAAACTGAGCAAAATGGATAAAAAAAAAAAAAAAAAAACACAATGTCAGTCAAGTACTAAGAAACAGTAAGCAACATGAAAAGGAAGGAAACAGAGGAAATAGATAACTACACAACAAAAAAACCAAAAGAAGACAAGCAATGAAACTCAGTGACACCACCAACACCACATCTAAAGTAAGTAACAATTGTTGGTCACTAGTTTCTATCAACATCTCAACCATGTTTATAGCAGCTTTATTTGTAATAGCCAGAACCTGGAAACAACCCAGATGTCCATCAACGGAGGAATGGATACAGAAATTGTGGTATTTTTACACAATGGAATACTACTCAGCAATCAAAAAGGAGGAAATCATGAAATTTGCAGGCAAATGGTGAGATCTAGAAAAGAACATCCTGAGTGAAATATCCCAGAAAGAGAAAGACAAACACGGTATATACTCACTTATATAGACCTATAAGATATGATAAACGTAATGAAATCTATACACCTAAAAAAGATAATCAAGAGAGCGGACATGGGGTAAGATGATCAATCCTCGTTTAGAAAGACAGATGGGATGCGCATTGAACATTGACAGGAGTCTACTGGGCGCATTTGAAAGACTCTAACTAGCAGTGTTTTCAAAACAAAGACTCATGACCAAACCTTTGGCAGAGTACAGGGAATCATAAGAAAGAAGGGGAGTTAGTCTGATGAGGAAAGGATAGGAGCTACACAAGGACCAAATATATCTGGGCACAGGGTCTTTTCTGAGACTGACATGCAACCAAGGACCATGTATGAATGTAACCTAGAACCTCTGCTCAGATGTAGCCTATGGTAGCTCAGTAACCAATTGGTTTCCCATAGTGAGGGGAACAAGGACTATTTCTAACAGGAACTCAATGACTGGCTCTTTGGCCTCCCCACCCACCAAGGGAGGAGCAGTCCCGTTAGGCCACAGAGGAGAGCTTTGCAGCCAGTCCTGAAGATACCTGATAAAACAGGATCAGATGAATGGGGAGGAGGTTCCCCCCTATCAGTGGACTTGGCAAGGGGCACGGTGGAGATGAGGGAGGGAGGGAGGGACTGGGAGGGAATGAGGGATCGGGACACGGCTGGGATACAGAGTTAATAAAATGTAACTGATAAGAAAAAAATAAAATTAAAAAAAAAAGAAAAACATTCAGCTAAGAAATTGAAATCTTAAAATATATATGTAAAGAAATATTCAATATTGAAAACTCAAAGAATCAAATAAAAAGCACACTGGAGGTAAGATGATTCATCGGGAAATGACAACTGCTGCAGAGCCTGACAACCACAGTTCAATCCAAGACACACACAGCAGGAAAGGCCAAATTCCTGCATGTTATGCTCTGACTGCCACCTGGGGTGTGTGCACGCACGCACACACACACACACACACACACACACACACACACGCACACACACTAAGAGAGAGGAAGGAAGAGAGGGAGTGAGGGAGGGAGTGGAAAAAAAGAATTTAAAAAGTAAAATAATTTTTAAAAAAGAAAACTACAGTGGAAAGCACCACCAATCAAGACAACCAAGCAGAAGAAAGAAGACAGGATTGAGGAAATCATACAATCAAGCATCAATAAGAAAGAAAAAAAATTAGAACTACAACATTATGGAAGAGATCCTAGAGAATTAATATTATCTCTTAAAAGTTTGGTGAAGACCTGGTATTATGCCATTATACTAATACTAAAACTAGATTACAGAGAAACTATAGACCAATACCTCTAAAAAATAATCCTCAATAAACTAGAAAGTCATACCTAACAACACACAAAAGCTACATACTAGGTATACAAGACTGGTTCACTATTCAAAACCCATCAATGGAGCTGGAGAGACGGCTCAATGGATAAAATGCGTGCCATCTAAGCATTAGGACTAGAATCTCGATCTCAACCCACCTAAAAGCCAGGCACAGCAATGTGCATCTAATTCGGGTGCTGGAAGGGTGCCCTGCAGTTCAATGGCCAGCCAGACGAGCTCCAGGCTCATCCAGAGAGTCTACGTCAAAATATAAGGTGGAAATTGACTGAGGAAAACAAATCCAAATGAATGTGCACCAAAGTATACAAACCCACCGCAATGCTCACACAATACACACATAAAAATACTATCAATGTAATCCAATGTATCAAAAGACTAAAGAAGATCATGTGCTGGTTCAGCTAATAAAATATAATGACATAATTCAATACCTATTTATGAATAATATACTCACAAAAAACAGTTATTGAAGTTCTCTACTTAATAGTTATTGAACCCTCTCTAGTCTAAAAAAAATTTAAAAACCAACAACTAGCAAAAACCTAGATATATTACCTCCCAAATTGGGGCAATGCAAAGGTTCCCTCCCTTACATTCTGCTTTAGCACCCTAAGAAATAAGTGTTTAATCACATATCACCTGAACATCAAAGTAAAAGCCCTCAAAAAAAATACCGCAAAAGAAAAAAAGAAAAAGAAATCCTCCTTCTAAAACTAATGAGCAAGTATAGAAAGACTGTAGAGTTCAAAACTTGTATACAAAAGCAAATGTTTTCCTACCCACAACGATAAGAATATGATAAGACAACAGTGGGGTTGAGGAGACAGAACAGTCAATAAAGTGCTGCCCCACAAGCCAGGATCTAAATTTGATCTCTACAACCCAGAAAAGGGGACAGAAAGCATGCCACACATTTGTACCTCCTACACTGCAGAGGCAGAAAAGGGAGGCCTGGTGCTCACAGGGCCAATCAGCCCACAAAAATCAATGAGCTCCAGGTTCAGTGAAATCAGAGAATAATTTGTAGAAGTTGTTTCTCTCCACTATGTGGGTCCTGAGATCAAATTCACATTGTCAAGCTGGGCAGCAAGCACCTTTACCTCTGAGCCATCTCACAGGCCTAGAAAGAATTTTTCAATAATAAAAAAATTAATTTGTTGATACTCATTGAGCACTTAAAACTATATGACAGATTACTAAACTATCTGCAGTAGAATAAGGATTATGTCTACTTTTGCTTTTTTCACCAAACAGAATGGGCTCAATAAATATTTCTTTAATGGATAAATGAATTGTTTTGAATATAGAAGCATGGACTCCTACATCAGGTAGAAAGTTGGACTAAATTAGTTCAACTGGGCAGTATAAATAGGTAGGTAGGTAGGTAGGTAGATAGAGAGATAGAGAGAGAGATAGAGAGATAGAGAGAGAGAGAGAAAGATAGATTTCTAAACTAATTTATTTTTACCATTCTCATTCTATATAATATCTGATTACTTCCTGACCTACATCCCAATAAGCAATCTCAAATGTAATTTACTGACTATTATTACATAGTTTTTTAAACCAAAATGTTAACTTTCTCTTTATTTACAACAATTTATTTTATATCAAGACCAGTTGGAAATTTATTGGAGATCTTTTAAATAATAAGGAGCTCACTGTTTTGTAATATCAAGATGATACTTCCAATTTCAACATACATATCCAAAACAGCATCACATAAAAAAAAAAAAAACAAATCTGTTTTTAAAGGAATTTCATAATGATATCAAGTCTGTCAAAGGGTTTTTAAGTTTCTTTAGGGTATATTTTAAAATTACAAGGTATTATAATCTAAACATAAACATTTTCATTTTCTAGGCATCTTAAGTGCTACAGGCAACCTGGTGTGTGGGTTGTGTATGTGACTGTATACATGAGTGTGTGTGTGTGTGTTCATGAGTGTTTCCCTCCCATTATCTACTATTCTAATCTTAAAGGAACTCAATGATTATTTTGACTACATTGATCAATCTAAAGATACATCTGCCCCACCCCACTACCCATACACCAATAGCAACTCTACCAACTGCACTAGGTCAAAGAGCTTTTAATTTTTACTCTAACTCAACACTATTTTCACTGAATGAGCAATGATGATACCCAAATCCACACCTCGTGTAGAAGCTTAGAACTAAAATTTTTCACATACTACTATAAACAGTATAACAGCATTCAACAAAGTCTAACTTAAAGCTATTTTCTTCCCAAAATTGCTGAACACTGTCAAAAGCATGAAATTGTAATGCACACAATCTAATTTCCTTCTGTACAAAATGTGGTTAACATTCTTGTACTGTTAAATTATGTGTTGCACCTATTCATTTTCAAGTGTCTCTTGAAGCAAAATAGAAATAGAAAAATATATGTGTGTGTCAAAATCATATACACTGTGAGGACTATTAGGCATAAGAACCAGAATGACTACAGAACACTCCTTACAATTGTGGAAGATGAAATAGTCATCGTTTATAAGTAGGTACGAATAATATAGAACATTTGCCAACCAAAATCGTTCTTATTTTGAAGACTGACCCATCCCCCCCAAAAAACTACCATGACCCATTTATTAAACAATACATCCACTGCTTTAGAAGTGCCCAAAACACAACCACTTTGGAAATCAATCTGGCACTTTCTCAGACAATGAGGAATAGTGCTACCTCAAGATCCAGCTATACCACTTTTAGGCATATATCCAAAGATGCTCAAGTATACAACAAGGACATTTGCTCAACCATGTTTGTAACAGCTTTATTTGTAACAGCCAGAAGCTGGAGACAACCCAGATGTCCCTCAGTTGAGGAATGGATACAGAAATTGTGGTACATTTACACAATGGAATACTACTAAACAATTAAAAACAAGGAAATCATGAAATTTGCAGGCAAATGGTAGAAAATAGAAAAGATCATCCTGAGTGAGGTATCCCAGAGGCAGAAAGACACACAGGGTATATACTCATTTATAAGTAGATATCAGACAGATAATATAATCATACTAAAAGCTGTACACCTAAGGAAGCTAATCAAGAAGGAGGTCCCTGGGTAAGATGCTTAATCTTCATTCAAAAAGGCAAACGGGATGGACATCAGAAGAGGGAAGAGGGAGAAAACAGGGAACAGGACAAGAGCCTATCACAGAGGGCCTCTGAAAGATTCTACCCAGCAGGGTATCAAAACATATGCTGAGACTCATAGCCAAACTCTGGACAGAGTGTAGGGAATCTTATGAAAGGGGGAGAAAGACCTGGAGGGAACAGGAGCTCCACAGAATCAAAAAATCTGGGCACAGGGTTCTTTTCTGAGACTGATACTCCAACCAAGGACTATGCATGAAGATAACCTCGAACCCCTGCACAGAAGTAGCCCATGGCAGCTCAGCATCCAAGAGGGGTCCCCAGTAATAGGAACAGAGACTGTCTCTGACATGAACTCATGGCTCTTTGATCACCTCCACCTGAGCAGGGAGCAGCCTTACCAGTCCACAGAGGAAGACAATGAAGCCAGTACTGATGAGACCTGATAGACTATGGTCAGATGGAAGGGGAGGAGAGCCTCCCCTATCATTGGACTCGGGGAGGGGCATAGAAGAAGGAGGGAAAGTGAGATTGGGAGAGAATGGGGGAGGGACTACAACTGGATACAAAGTGAATAAACTATAATTAATAAAAATAAAATTAAAATTAAAAAAAGAATTGCTCAAGCAAATATGTACCAACATATGCAAGTATGTATGTATATATGCATGTATGTATGTATGCAAGCATGTCTCTGACCTTGACAGAGGATCAAATGATCTTGATCATCAGCACTCAGTAGGGAGGAGTCCAAGGTCAGCCTAGGCTACATGAGACCCTGTCTCAATAAAAAATACATCTGCCCCAGAGGCATTGCAGGTGTGGCTGCTATGTCAATGTGCATCAGCAGGTGGCAGAGAGGAGAGACGCTTATGTCTACACTCAGTGCTCTGACCTAGGAACATCTGAATGATTAGGAGCCTAAATTTCCCTGAAAACAGTGAGCCTGAAATGACCACCAGTCTGGTGTTATGCAGGCCCGGATGGTAAACAAGCTGGAGACTAGAAGAACCCTGCCTGGGACCACAACCCTCACATGAACAGACAACCTTCACATGGGGACACTGAGACAGGGGCTAAGAGAGGAAAAAGCCCAAGACAACAACCAGACCAGCGCCATGGGCCCAGACAGGGAGATAGCCTGAGATGACCACCAGTCCAGTGCTGTGCAGACCTGGGGGAGCAGACCATGCCCAAGATGATCCTTGACTGGTGCCATAATGCAGAAGCAGGGCATAGCACTCCTGAGACGACCCCAAACACCCAGAGACCCCGACAGCACTAAGAGAAACAAGTGGTGGAGGAATGAAAAAGAAAGAGAAGGATGTGGACACAATGAATAGAAGCAGAACTGGACTTAAGAGTAGTGAGGAACAGTCTGATGTTAGTAGCCGGTGATGGGATCCCAGCCTGGGTTGCCACCAGGGGCCATACCTGGGTCTTTGGCCCTAAAACAGCAGGAGTCTATTACCACCAAAGCCAGGTGGTCATCGCTGGTCTGGGTTGCCAGGCAGGGGCAAACGGATGTCTGAGGGCTGTGCAGCACTGACCCCACCCCTCACCCGGGCATCGTGGGAGACCTGGCCCTAGGTCAAGAAAGCAGGAAAGCTGGATCTGCACCTCACCTGCTGCAGCACTTGGCAGAGCAGGCCCTGCATCTCATCTGGGCAACACAGCAGAGCTGACTCTGGTAGTGGGGACACAGGTAAGCCAACCCTGAGGGCATGTGGAAGAGCTGGCCCTGCCATTTGTCTGCTACTCAGTGAAATGGCTGACAGGGAAATGCTCCCCCCTCCTTATGGCAGGCAGGAGAGCTGGCTCTGAGGTCATCAGAGCAGGACAGCTGGTTCTACCTCTCACCTGCTGCAGCACACAGGAAAGCAGTCTCAGCTGATCTAAGGAATCTGATAGACTCTCTGGCCTCTACAAGCATCAAAACACACATGCCACATAGACATGCATGCAGATAAAGCACTCATATACATAAGATAAACTTAAAACTCAAATAACAAGAATATATTCTCTTTAGCATCTGGAACATCACATGGCACCTAAATAAAACAATGAAAGGATAAAATATATCTCAAAATTAAGAAACAGTTTCTGAAAATATCAAAATTATGGGTGAATATTAAGATGTAAAGACTGAACAAGTATTTCCTTCTGAGACAAACAAAAATTGTATGTAAAATAATGGCCCTCATGTAGCTATAATAGGACAAGAAAAAAGATTTATTCAAATAAGCAAAGGCACAGCGACCGAAGCCCTTGACATGCAAGCTTAACAACCCAAGCTAGATCCCAGAACCCATGTAAAAGTAGAAGAGAAACAATTCCATGAAGTTGTTATCTGACCTACATACATTCTATGCCCATACACATCACACACAAACACACTCCATAATGTTTTCAATAAAATTTAATCTCCAACACAACAGTATTTAAGACAGGTGAACTTTGAAGGGTGACAACATTATTAAGTCAAGAGTTTTAATAAATGGGATTAGCGCCCATAAGAGAGCATGCTCCACAACTTCCATTCCTTTTACCATATAACCAGACGGCATTCTTCCCCTCAAGAGAATACACCAACAATATGCCATCACAGAAGTAGTTATCACCGTCATGAGGCACCAAAGGCTGATTTCAGACTTCCCAGCTTCCAGAATAATAAGAAAAAGAATTTCCTAGTTTATAAACTATACAGTTTCAGGTGGTTTGGTACAGTGACACTAAGTACCTAAATAGTTTCTTCAAAACATCAGTACAAGATGGGATTATTCAATAAAATCAACTGTATAGGGAAAATAATTTAATTGGTCCCTATTCAAAACTCTATTTGACACAAATTTCAAAAGAAGTCTACCCAGGTATGGTCCTCAATGGCTATAATCTCAGCATGTAGGAGGCAGAGACAGGGGGATGGATCATAAGCTCAAGGCTGGGGCTACCTGGAGCCCTGTTTCCACAATAATAGTATTTAGCCATTGTTTTTAATTTTCTTTCTTACATAGCTAGGAGGAAATGATGACTATTTCCAATAGCAGCATAGAAAAGAGCTAAAGCAAAGGGAAGCAAAATTTTTTTAAAAAGACTAATAAATTTAACTCTATAAAAATGCAAAACTTGTGCACATCAAACCGTAAGGAAAAAATTACAAGACAAAAAAAGTACTGAAACATTTAAATGTGACAAATCAGTGGTATCCTAAGTATGTAATAAGCTATAAATAATAAAAAGAATAATAGTGTAATCAAAATGTTATAAAGGATATAAGAGAAGAATAACGACAAACACTGATTTCTAACAAGCACTCTATACTTCCCTCAATCACGTAGAGATTAGGCTGGAGGGAAGGTCTCTGGTTTAACTGTAAGCCAGTTAACCAAGTAGTCTTTAGTGTTTTGTTCAAAGAGCCACAGAATCTTGTACCAATTAACAGTGTTTTGCTGACAAGAGTTAAGCAAAGAGTAAGGAAAATAACCTCTCATCAGAAAATTGGAAGAAATGCAGCAGCACTACCTCTGGATAGCATGACATATAGATTCAAGGCCTACAGAAAAGGAACTATCACAAAACAAAAAACAAAAAGAATTCTAAAAAAATAGATAATACATAGACAGATAGAGTAATCCACCCTTAGCCTCCAGTCCTAGCATAAGCCTTTACCTATACAGGAAAAATTAGACTTGATTATAGAATAAATATGCAATTCAGTTGGCTGTCAAGTATAAAAAAAAACAAAACTTGCTCATATTGCCACCCCAGAAAAACACTGTTGACTTGGAATTTAGACATAACACCTATAATAATTACCATTTACAAAGTGTTTATGTATTTAGAATACTCTGTAAGGTAGCTATTATCCTCATTTTATGAAAAGGAAAACAGGAAGAGGATGGCTAAGTAGTGTATCCAATGTGACATGAAAATAGATAGCTGAGACAAGACTCAAAGCCAATCCACCAGATTCCGAAGATCCTGCTTTTTCACCATGGAATCATGATTTTCAAAAAGTACAGGATAATAACAGCTAACATTTGTGGTTTATTTTGTACTAAAAACTTTACATTCTATTTCATAAAACTCTGATTTTAACACAAAATTAACATTAATACATTTCTTTAATAAACAAACAAGAAAATGCTAAATGGCTAATCAAAAATCACATGGTTAATAAGGCAAGCATTCTGACCAAACAAAACAACCTGCAATAACTTTATTTTCATAAGAGATGTAGCAGACTAAAACAATAAGGAGAAGCTATGCTTATTTTAAGCACCAAACATCACACACACATAATTTACTAATAGTAGAGACCATACTATATACCCCCTTCTTTCTCATAAAATTCCTCAAACAGTAACTAGATGAACTGTAGAATTTTACATGGCCAATGTTTACACAAAAAAACAAAGTTCCTAAAGGGAATAAGAGATAGTTTGTTATAGAGCCATTTTGAGAGACTGTGCCTAGGAACACATATTTAGTTTACCCAAATCCAGTGTTCAAATGTGGAAAGAGTTTCATGAAGTTTTACAGGTTTATAGAACAAAGAAAGTCATGAATCAAGTTTATTCAAAATACAGTGGTGTGTGCATCAGTGAGACAGTCACAATAGGGAAAGCTTTTCTATAGGCCTCAGATGCTATCTGCTAATGTTCTTAGCCTTTAGTTTGGTAGAAGCTAGCAGTCTGCTAAGTTAATAGATTTACTCATAGGGTTTTACTTCCAGCAACCTTAAAATACATTGGTGTGCACAATGACAAGGTGGTCACAGCAAGATGGGGGGAGCTTTTCTATAGGCTTCAGATGCTCTCCAATGACATTCTTAGCTTCTGGGTTGGTAGAAGTTAGTAGAGTGATAACTTAGTAGATTTCAAAAGGCTTTTATCTATTAGTCACAGAATGTTAGGTCCCAACACAGAGGTGGTCAAGAAATGGGGCTAAAGCAGGAATGGGACAATTAGCCCTGGACCTACAACATCCCAATCACTCCACATTACTACAGTTCTAAGCAGTCCATCAGTCTCTATATTCTTTCCAAGAATTTTCATCAACACCAGCAATGTTGCTCAATTAAAGCATATCTTTGTCTGCCATCTCAATAACTTTTTAAGTTAGTTAGTTAAAGATAAAAAAATATCCTAAATTCAGAAAACAAGTAGCCTTCAATATCTTAAAAATAGCAATTTATTATGTTCCACACTCTTAACAATCGTGAAATCTTCCTTGATCTTCAAGTGCAAATATATCAATCTTCTTGATTAACTCTGCTATCCCATTAGTAAACATAATCAGCCACTCTAGTTGCCATTATTCAACAGCTGCCATTTTACTATTTGTCAAGTGCTTATCCAGAAGCTTCCTGCTTCAACACTGGCTTAACCGTTAAAGTAGGAGTGAGAGATAACACTCAGTAATAGAGCACTGGCCTACCACAAGGCCCTACATTCACTGCCTACTACATCACAGGCAGGCAGGCAGAAAGGAAGAAAGGACTAAATGGACTGATCCACCAAAGAACAACAGAAATCTAGATCTATTCCAATGAGGCTTTTTTTTTTTCATGTTCTATTTTCAAATCCACAGCATTTACGATGAGATGTTAACAGCCTGAAGGTGAGGGTACCTATGTTGAGGTTGACAGCTGGAATGAGACTGGAAATGAAAAACTAATCACTCTGAAACTAGTCATATCTTTGAAACCTCTGAGCAACCCTTAAATGACTATTTAAAAAGAAAAAGTACAAAAAGATGGGACAGTGGATAAGGTAAAAATTTCTGTAAATGACTAATCACATCTGTCCAACCTTGAGGTAATGGACTCAATAACTATGACGTATCCTAATTATTGAATGTGATGTCAAAAGTGAAAGAAAAATAATATTTTCCCAAAAGACACCCAAGAATCTTTAATATGTATATCATGAATTCATTCATTCAAATATTTACTATATGTCAACCATGTATACTACTCAATATTATAAGCTGAGATACTATAAGCTCTTCAGGTCACAGTACCTACAACAAATCATCATATATACCTTGTGGGTTGTTTTATCTTTTAAAAAAAATAAAATAAAGAAAAACAATTTTAGAACTTCTGGAATACTATCCTCAGACTCTCCAAAAATGTTGTTAAACCATACAGAGCAAACCCTTTGTCATAGCATGTTACTAAACATGAATATAAAATAAACATCAGTTCAAGGTCAATCTGGTCTATATAGCACCCAGGACTACCAGGGCTACATAGAGAGAAACTGTCTTTAAAATAAATAATAAATTAATAAATAAGCCACTCTCTCCTAAAGCTGAACTAAAAGCACAGCAGCACACAAATAACAGTACCCATCTGTGGGAAGTTGAACAGAACCCCTAATGATGAGCTCCCTAACTTGCACTTCAGATTATAAATCATGCATGCATTTCGACATGAGGTTACACAGGTGACAGAATAGTTATTATGTACCAAGTCAATCTATACCCACTTTCAAGGCAGGCATGGTGACACATGCCTGTACTTCCAGTACCTAGGAGATAGGGGCAGTAGGATCAGGAGTTAGGTCATGCTCAACCACATGGGGTTTTTAAGACCAAGTGGACCAAAAGGGGACTCTGTGTCTTAAAAAATAATTTCAAGCTCTCGGGAAAGAACCTTTATAGTCTGATGAACTTCATACTTGATCAAAATCAGAAACAATAAAATTATCTTATCTCAGAACTTTCACAACAACCATCATAACAATTTTTATTCTGTACTTAAGTAGATTCTTGAAACATTAGTTGAAAGGAAGGCATGAGAAAATCTAGTTACCTTGAAAAAAAAAATCCCATTGTAAGAATTATAAAATGTTTAAAATAAGATGAGTAAAGTAACCTAGTTAGTTCCCTTTGTAGCTAACATCACACTTTAAAGTCACAATTACTCAGCTGGAAACCAACTCAGAGGTAGCACACTTGCCTAATATGTACAAGACCCAGGGTTTGATCCCTAGCACCATGTAAAAAATAAATAAACAAAATAATAAAGCAACAGTTAAAATTGTAAGCATGAAAAGCACTCAAGTCTAAAAGCTTTAAGTTACAAATATATAAATATCACTTAAGAAATTCAAGGTTAGTATACATTATCTCCTGTTACTTTCATTTCTTTATGCTAGAAAGATAAATGCTGGGTTTTCAAAACCATTTTTAGAAGACTTGATATTCAGTAAAACCAAAGCAATTTCTTTTAGTATAGTTAGTTACAGTGAAATAATACACAGTAAATAATCATTTCTGTCATAAGAAACATAAAACAGGTTACAAATACAATATGAAACAAATGATTCAGATGATATATAGCCACAAGCATAGCAATGCTGCTTCACAAGTAACATCTTTTCTCAAATGTATACCTAAGAATTTTACAATGATAAATCAATACCTAAACATAAAGTAAAAAGGTGTTTTCCCACTAAATTCCCTAATTATCTTTCTTCCTAACAGGCAGCAAAATGATTGTTATTGTCCTTTTCTTTCCCTCCCCCTCTCTCCCTCTTTCACTCCCTCCCCCACCTTTCTCTTTTGTCTGTCTGTCTGTCTGTCTCTCTCTCTCTCTCTCTCCATGGTTTTTTAGAGACAAGGTTTCTCTGTGTAGCCTTGGCTGTCCTGGACTCCCTTTGTAGACGAGGCTGGCCACAAACTCACAGAGATCCATCTGCCTCTGCCTCCCTAAGTGCTAAGATTACAGGCATGTACAACCAAGCCTGTTCTTTTCTCTTAAAGGCAATAAATAAAGCAGAGATCCCTTCCTCTGCTTCACACTCACCAACTCTACCCACAGTCCTAGGGATAAACCCAGAGCCCCACAAACACTAGCTAGTTACACACAGATGTCACTGATGCATGTGTTAAAATGGCCTGTACCAGGCCTCTCTCCTGCTGCTCAACAAAGGAACTGGAATAAAATTTCATGTATTTTATGTCAAAATTACCTTTCTTGTCAAGTAGTTTTCCTCCTATTTTATTTAACATATAAAAATTAGACCTATATATGAACTATGTGCTATTTTAATATTATAAAATCACTATCTCAACTGTTCTCAAAATAAAAACACAGAAACCAGCACAGTAAACTCTCAGCACATAACTTCCCTCACTCTAGTCTAAGCCTCGCTCAACACCTTAAACTATTTACTAATTGCATCTGTCACCTAGCAATTTGTGCTTACAATACTAGATATTATCAGCCTTTCATTATAACCTGGGTACAGCACTTTCACAGCACCTAATGTAGCAAATCAGTAACAGGAAATAAGGTTTTGAGAAAAGCAAAAGATAAAGCCTTTTTTAACTTTTCATACTCTTGTCAAAACATGTCAAACTTCTGTAAGCCAAAAACACGTTTCAATTTCCTCCTTCGAGAAAAAGTTGAAAATAACATCAGGAGGTTTAACGCAGACAACTTGGGAAACTTGGGAAGCCTCACAATAAATGATTTTTATCACATACTTTTAGAACCAAATCAATAAATTGTAACAATTCCAAAAATATTCCAGAATTCATTTCCTAAATACAGTACTACTAGAAATCACAGACCCTTATAAATTCTAGCATCAAACAAAGTATATACGACTAAATGTGTGTTGTACACACTTTTGGTTCTAAGCTAGAGAGGCTGCCTGTTATGCACACATAACTCTTACTGGAGCACCGCGGGAGCACTGCTAATGCACCTGAGTAAATGAATGCATAGCAAGAGGCCAAGGAACAAATATTTACTAGCCAGTAAGCATCTGCAAGATACTTAGTCAGATTGATGTTTGTAACTTTGCTATATCCTCTTACTAATGACCCCTTTTCCACAACCTCCATAAGCTCAAAAAATTTATACCACACTCTTTACTGCACTACAAATATCAAAACATAATGTTGTTTACCTTAAATATGTGCAGTTTTAAATCTTGCGTTTTTGGCAAAAGAAACAGAACATCTAGACTAATTCATGGTTGTTTCACCTAATCCTTTTCTCCAAAAACATGAAGAATATTCCTATGAGTTCACTGTCACAAGAAAATCAAACCCTACAGTAAGCACTTCGTGTAAGGTTGATTTTTTTTTCAAATCTGTAACATAGGGTTTACCAGCATGCCATAAGGGCAATTTTGATTTCATTATTTAAATAGCTCAAAAAAACAATATATATTTTGAGGAAATAAATGTTTTCCATTTTAATGGCATAATTTAGAAATATAACAATGGTCATAACCATGTGTTGAGATGGCACCTCTAATTTTTAATAATTCAAACATTCAAAGCAACTTGTTAAAAGTGGTCCTCCCCCAAACCCGTATTTACTAATTACTATTTTACTGCTTACAAAATTATTTCAACTAACCTAATAATATTGGTAATTTTAATTATCTTTCAGTCTACATTTATAATAGTCACTTAACCAGTTTTATTTTGGGTATACAAATGGAAGAACATATTCAAACTAGTGAGTAGTTTGTTCTAGGTTAGAACACCTAAGTAAATATGGAATCTATATTTGAAGCAGACAAGTCACTTCCACTTGTAGTCATCTGCTTCCTGTAATGACTGCTCATAGCACAAGTATCTATCTCAGGACTAATGGCTGGTTGGAAGAGATGTGAACAAGTGGTTTTAAACATGTCTGCTCAGTTCCCTGCCCAAGATTTTCAGCTGAAGTGACTGAAACAATAAGTGTCATGACTCCCTGCAGTGAGAACCTCGGTTCTCTGTCCTCCTGTTCTGCATGGGAGTTCTCACTTGTTGGACAAACACAGTACTGGCTTCCTCATCACATTTTCTTACTCACCTTTACCCCACATTTGGCTTTTTCAGTGACTTGACTGTTCTATTCAAAACTTATGTCAAATTTTAATTGCTATTTTAATGATAATGAGGGATGAGACCTTAATTAGACCATGAGGACTCAGCCTTCGCAAATAAGTTACATGCCATTATCTCAGGAGTGGGCTAGTTACAGAAGAGTGGGTGACACTGCAAAGGGGAGTAAGTTATAAAGGGTGGGGAAGTTATAAAGGGGGAGAGACTGAGGTCCTTTTTATTCCTCATTCTCCTTTGTTCACTCCATGTAAACCTTCTGCCATATTATGACAGAGGAAAGCAGCACTCACCAAATAAGCTCACTCCATCTTGGGCAGTCTAGATTCTAAAATTGTGAATCACAGAAATCTCTTTTTTTATTAATTAGTCAATGTCTGATACATTATAGTAGCTTCCTGTTTGTGTTCATAGTTAAGAGCATTAAGGGGTGAAAAAAATGACTTAACTTATCTCTCCAACCTCCAACTGACAGTATGGTTATAGAGACATGGTATCTAAAATCAAGTGACTGCCCCTAATCACACATAGTATCAATATCAAAGGGACTAGGAATAGATATTGCCATTTAAAAAAAAAAAAAAAAAAACAAGCCAGTAACATAATTGTTATGTTTATTTGAAAGGTTTCACTATAAATCTATTCTTTTTTTAATGTTTTATTTTATTCATTTTTATAAATATGGGTGTTGTGCACCATGTGCATTCAATGTCCTTGGGGGCCAGAAGACAGTGGGTATCAGATTCCCTGGCACTGGACTTAGAGATGATTTTGAGCCACCTTGTGGGTGCTACAAATCAAACCTGGGTCCTCTGGAAGAGTCACCACTCTAGCCTCAAACTTGACTCTATGAAATCTTCAAACTACACTTTTTAATATCTTGAATACTATGAAAAAGATTAAATCAACATCACCTGGTGTTGTTACTCTCAAAAACTAGACTATCTACCAGTGTGTTCAGTCCTACAGCCTAATATTTATAATCTGGCCCATCCTTCCTTTGCTTATTTGTTTTTCAGGCTTGCCTCAAACTCACAGTTCTCTTGCCTCAGCCTCCAGGGTTCTAAGACTACAGATGTTAGCCACCATGCTCAGCTCTTTCCCTTTAATCATGAAAGAACCTTCCTAGACTTTTGTTTACTCTATTAAGTTAAATCCAATTATTTCCCAGGGTAACAACCACTCCAGACTTATCTGTTTTTTTCCACAAATTTCTGTACTTATATTCTAGACATCTAGTACTGTATTATTCTGATCACTATTAATAAAAGCCAAGAGGGCAGAAAGCAAGCTGGCCATGATGTACCAAATCATGAGCTCAAACATAAGACCAGGCTAACACTAAGGAAAAAAAGGAACATGGTAGAGAATGGTGAAAGTGGATAATCAATATTTAATGAACAGCTACTCCATGAGCTCATCCTAAATCAGTATAATTACTCAATACTGGCTCGATTTATAAGGACAGCAAACACTAATTTTACTTGCCAAGAATGTAAAGTTCCATGACCAGTTTTGTTTTTTGTCACACCAGCTACATATATCCCCATGCACAAACTAAAACATACTATGAACAAAAGAAAAAGAAAATGGATGCTAAATCTGCCATTTAATATTAGATCATTCTAGTTTCAAAATCAATAAACAAGCGGGATTTCTTTTCTTTCAGTAACTGGAATAGTTCAGGAAACAACACAAAACAAATATAAAATTCACACAAATACTTGAAAGAAAAAAATTTAGACATTTTCAAAATCTTAGAAGATACACCCCAAAATGAATGCCTACTCTCCCCCTGCCTTAAACGCTCTTTAATCATAGTTTAAGAAGCACCGTACAGAAACTGAGAGAGAAGCTGCAAAATGCAATTAACTACACATTTGGATTAACAAATCTGGAACCTTCTTCAACTTTCCCAAAGTCCACCATTTTCTTTATAATATGTATGCAACATTTGTTTAATTTCTAGTCTACTCTAGTATTGAACATGCCACGTAATTATTTATGTCTATCTCAATCACTGTTTCCCCTAGAACAACAAACATTTTATTCAGTCCTCTAAAAGGTATTATTAAAAGGAATAAGAAACATAAATCAGCATGATGAGATTTGTTGAAAGCATGGATTAAACATGTACATTTCAAAGACAAAATCAGTTTCTGTCTAGTAAGATCACTCCATTAGAAAACTTTAAAAGGTTTGAGTTACACTGTATAACCCCTACAAATAAATACGAAACCCCAATCCACTTTATAGCTAATGGGATTTGAAAGGCTAATTCCTTCACCCACAATAGAGAAGCATTACACAGACTTAACATAATGATAGACCCTAAACTCTTACTGCACACAATTCTTGATTAATACACACACACACACACACACACACACACACACACACCCTAAAAAGTCAGAATATATGATCATGCTAAAAAAACACTTTGTTCAGGAAGTTGCCTCCTGTGTCAATGAGTTCAAGGCTCTTCCCCACTTTTTCTTCTAACAGGTTTAGTGTGTCTGGTTTTATGTTGAGGTCTTTGATCCACTTGGACTTTAGTTTTGTTCAGGGTATTATTACCCTGAATGGATCTATCTGCATTTTTGTACATGCAGATATCCAGTTAGACTAGCACCGTTTGTTGAAGAAGCTATCTTTTTTCCATTGTATGGTTTTGGCATCTTTGTCAAAAATCAGCTGTCCATAAGTGTGTGGGTTTATTTCTGGGTCTTCTATTTGATTCCATTGATCCACCAGTCTGTTTCTAAGCCAGTACCATACAGCTTTTATTACTGTTACTGTATAGTACAGCTTGAAATAAGGGACAAAGAGACCACCAAAAGATCATTTGCTCAACCATGTTCATAGCACCTTTATTTGTAATAGCCAGAATCTGGAAACAACCCAGACGTCCCTCAACTGAGGAATGGATACAGAAATTGTGGTTCATTTACACAATGGAATACTACTCAGCAATTAAAAACAAGGAAATCATAAAATTTTCAGTCAAATGGTGGGAACTAGAAAAGATCATCCTGAGTGAGGTAACCCAGAAGCAGAAAGACACACACGGTATATACTCACTTATAAGTGGATATTAGTCATATAATATAGGATAAACATACTAAAATCTGTACACCTAAAGAAGCTAATCAAGAAGGAGGACCCTGGGTAAGATGATCAATTCTCATTCAGAAAGGCAGTAGGATAGACACCAGAAGAGGGAAAAAACAGGGAACAGGACAGGAGCCTACCACAGAGGGCCTCTGAAAGACTCTACCCAGCAGATGCTGAGACTCATAGCCAAACTTTGGGCAGAGTGCAGGGAATCTTATGAAAGAAGGGGGAGCTAGAAAGACCTGGAGGGGAATAGAGCTCCACAAGGAGAGCAACAGAACCAAAAAATCTGGGCCTAGGAGTCTTTTCTGAGACTGATACTCCAACAAAGGATCATTCATGGAGATAACCTAGAACCCCTGCACAGATGTAGCCCAGCTCAGTCTCCGTGGGTTCCCTATTAAGTGGAACATGAACTCAGTGTCTAGCTCTTTGATCACCTTCCCCTGGGGGTTGGGGGGCAGCCTTACCAGGCCACAGAGGAAAACAGTGCAGCTAGTCCTGATGAGACCTGATAGGCTAGGGTCAGATGAAAGCGGAAGAGGACCCACCCTATCAGTGGACTGTGGAAAGGGCTTGGGAGAAGAAGAGGAAGGGAGGGCGGGATTGGGAGGGAACCAGGGAAGGGGCTACAGCTGGGATACAAAGTGAATAAATTGTAATAATTTTTTTAAATTTTTTAAATACACTAATTAAAAGAAAAAACCTGTATAGATAATGTTCTTTATTCTGTCATCCAACACATCTCACTAATAGCAACAGATCTTAAGACTTAACAGAATTACAGAATATGAGTGTAGTTTTAAATATCTGGTTCTAGTTCTATACTATCTGGTTCTCTAGAGAACAAAAAAAAAAAATCATCCCAATTATGGTCTAAAAACAACTTTAATCACAGTTTGGAGATATATAATTATTAATTGCCTATGACCTTTCTAGATTTTTGGTTTTGTTTTTGTTTTTTTGAGACAAGGTTTTTCTGTGTGGCCTTCGGCTGTTCTGGACTCACTTTGTAGACCAGGCTAGCCTCAAACTCACAACAATCCACCTGCCTCTACCTCCCTGAGTGCTGGGATTAAAGGCATGCGCCACCAAGCCTGGCTATGACCTTCTTAGATTTTTAACACACCCAACAAGATGATCACAATTCTCAACATAGTATCAATAAAAAAGTGTATGAATATTTTAAAAGAGTAAACATTTAACGAAATTTAAATTTATGTTAATTTCAGTATAAAATTTGTATGCACTCCAGTATTAGTATATGAAATTCTTAATGTTCCATATTTTATTAAATACAATATACAGTTGAAAGTACACATTTCTATTTTAAAATATTCTATAGGCTGCCAATAGCATGACTAATTTTACATGAACTTTAATTAACAACCCCATAGTGCTTGATACATTATATGTAGTTAACAAACATTAATAAACTTATTACTTTTTTAGATATTTATAAGTGTATTTTAGTATGTATATGTGGGTACCCATGGAGGAGAGAACAGGGTATCAGATTGTCATGGGATAGTAAATTAGTCCAGCCACTCTAGAAATAAATGTGGAGAATCCTCAAAAAGCTTAAAATAAATCTTCCATATGACTCATCTATACTACTCCTCAACATATGCCCAAAGGACTCAACATCCTACTCCAGATACTTGCTCAGCAATGTTCATTGCTGCTCCTGTCAAAATAACAACCTAAAAGTCCTTCAATTAGCAGTGGATAATGAAAATGTGGTACATATACACAGAGAATACTATTCTGCTCTAACAAAAAAAATGAAACATGTAATTTGTAGGTAAATGAATGGAACTATAAGACATCATATTGAATGAAGTAACTCAAATCAAGAAAGACAAACTCTGCATGTCATCTCTTATCTGAGTTCCTGGACCCAATCTTTAGATGTGAGTACTTATTTAACCTAGCATAACTGTACAAAGCAGGAAAGTAAAAGGGAACAGTTGGGAAGGGGAAATAGCAGGGTACAAATGGTCTGATGGGGGAAATAGGAAATAAGAAAAGTGAGGGGGCTTTAATTAGGGAGGGAGGAATAAACACAGAAAGAGGAAGGAGGGGATAAAATAACAGTAAAGATGTCTAAACAAATTCATAAGAAATCATACTATCAACTATCTCCCTAAAAATACCTATAATACATGTAAGTCTGTGTATACATATACATAATTTAAATGAAATTTTCTCATCTGGGATGAAAATGCCCTCCTCAAGAGCCACAGATTATCAAAAATCCCAATACCAGGCATGAGAAGCCCTCCCTGGACACAAATGTATTATTTTAAATGAAAACACTGATATCAATGTTTCTCAAAGAAATAATGTTTAATCCCCTTAATACTCTGTAGTTTTTAAGCCAGCTGTCTGTAATTTTCTCCATCTCAAATGATACTTATTTACTGAGTAGTCTCTAACACTAGATCCTTAAGTTATATCTCAAGACTGGAAGGCATCTCCAATTGTCTTCATATTTCTCAGACACCATCATGGGTAACAAGATGGCAGACAGTATTCCCTCCCAGATTTCTCATTCCTAGAAAAACTAGCAGAGAAGTCTGTGAGCTCAAAGAAAATAACAATCTTATATGGTAGAATATAACAGTGTTCTAATATACCCCAACCTGACTGAGCTGCAGAATGACATTCCACATCCCTCTCGTTGAACATCTTAAAGCAGACATTTTTGCTATTTGAGTGCCAGATTTAAACGACAATTATCTTTGGTTACCACAAATTGAAGGAATAAACAAAATTCATGGTGGTTACTATTTGCTATCAACTTGATGAGATTAAAGTATTATGAAAATAAATCCCCGGTATATCTGTGAGGGATTATCCAAATTAGGTTCACTGAGGTAAGAAGACTTGCCCTAAACATGAAGAGTACCGTTCCATGGGCTGGGATATCAGACTGAATAAAAAAAGACAAAGAAAACTGAGCAGCAAAAGCATTCATTCATGATACTCTGCATCCTAACTATAAATGCAATGTGACCTCCTACTTCTGCCACCATTCCTTGATATCATGGAACTGTGAGCCAGAACAAGCCCTTCCTTAAGTTGTTTTTGTCAGTTCGTTTGTCACAACAATGAGAAAAATAACTGACACGGTGGTAGTTTGGTTATCTGACCTACTAAATCCCGTGGAAAACACATGGAGTACTGCAGTTCTATAATGCTTCTCTATTAATAGAGAGACTATGCCAGAACAGCTTCCAGGAGACTCCTATTTCAACCACGAACAATTCATCCCATTCTTCTGGTCCTCAGCATGCCTAGCCTATTTCTGTAGAAGTAAAAATCAGAATAACCTCTCCAGAAATATGGTAGCTATCAAGCACACTGGAGGGTAGCCTTAAAACAGTTCCCTTCAAAAACTGAATACTATGTCCCTGTCTCCTTGAATTTGGGCTGATTTAGTGACTCAAACAAGGTCCCACTCTGGCAGGCCTTGAACTTACAGTGATCTGCCTGCCTCTGCCTCCAAGTTCTGGGTAGTGGCTCACTCTTGAAGAACAGGATGTGGAAAGGCTGGTGATACAGCTGAGTAGTAGAGTGCTTGCCCAGCATGTGTGAGACCCTCGCTTTGATTACTGATAGCACAAAAATGAACACAGATATACAATACCTAACACAATTTACAGAAAGCAATACAGCAATGCTGGTCTGAATAAAGCAAGCTATCATGTTCAGATTCACTGAAACCACATCCGAGGGAGGCCTTCTTGGTAAGGACTTGAGAACCCAAGTATGATGCTCTGGGCATCGCAGTCACACAACTCTAAAACACGTTCATATAAAATGCCTTGGGATATGCCACAAGAGACATTCACAGAAGCTGGTGTTGGTCTTAAATGATATAGGTAATTTCTGTCAGTTTCTCTGTTTATTTGTTTGCTTGTTTGTTTTAAGACAGGTCTCACTGCCCTGACTAGCCTGGAACTTCCTATATAGACAAGCTAAGGCTTGAATTCATAGAGATATACTTGCCTCTGCCTCCTGAGCACTAAGATTAAAGGTATGTCACCATGAACCCTGGTTTCTAGAAAAATAAAGTTATTTTTCTAATTGCCATACTAAGAAAGGCAGTTAGAAAAATAAAAACAGCCAGAGCTACATAGTGAGACCCTGTCTTTAAAAAAGTTGACACACTTATAAAGAAGACATGTTTTGCTGTTTTAATTTTTTGAAACAATTCCAAAATGCTATAAATAATCATTCAAATGAGGTAAGACAAGCTGAGACAGGATGTTAGAGAAGAACTTGACTAGAACAGAACTATATCCAGGTTCAAAGCTTTCTGAAAGTGTTCACTAAAATGCTACGATCTTTTACTTAAGGGTCTTGCCTTTTCACTCATCTACTTACTAAAACTTCAAACTAGCCATCTTCCCCTGAGAGTCAGTGCTGAATAACCTTTATAGTCAGGAAACTGTATCTCTAACCAAGAGGCATACTGTAATCTCATTTTTTTTTTCTAAGATTGCTAGAAGAGATGGGAAATCATTCACAGTCATTCTTTACATGCTAGAGGGCCATTATTATTAAAATCTTTATTAACTTTTTCTTTACAGTCATGAAGAGAGACTCCCACTCTGCCCCATTTCCTTTATGAATCTCTCCTTTCCTTGTCCTTTTCTGGATCTTCTAAACTTCCCATATCCTTGAAACTGTACAACAGCAAAACTGAGTTATATGTACCTAAGATAAGCTTAAGGATTATTTACCAGTATATTACCTTATCCAAATTTTGCTATACAGCATGTTCTGTATTATATCTTTAGTCATCAATATCAACACCTCAATGATCTCACCACTGTTACAGTCAAATCTCTATAGGCAGGGTATTTGTTCTCTGCCAAAATTTATTGCAATTTATATTTATTCCTCATTTATTCTCATCTTTGTACTTAAAGATATTTTCTTAAATTAGAGGTAGCATAATACAATGCTGGTTAAAAGTCACAATGTTAGAGGCAGCGGACACTCTCCTGCCTCCCCCACACTACCTCCATGTAATAAATCATTCTCATCTATCTTTTTCTTTACATCTTCAGAGTTCTTAGCTAATTTAAGCTAAGTTAGTTATAAGTTAGTTATTATAAACCTCTGCTAACAACTTTTATGTGCTTACAAATGGTGATGGCTTCTCTCTGCTCATCACAGCTCTCAGCCCTAATGGTGGTTTTTATCACCCTAGTCAATAGTTATTTTAAGCTAGGAAGTGATCCAATTCTGGCCACTACAACCTAAGAAGTCCACAGTGAAGAGTCCTTTAAAAAATAAATCAAAAAGATCATCCACAGTGATCAAGTTGGCTTCATCCCAGAGAATGTGAAAATGGTTCAACATATGAAAATCAGTCAATGTTATCCACCATATAAACAAACAGAGAAAAAAAAATGATGTAATCTCATTGGATGCTGAAAAAAACCTTTGATAATATCGAACACTCCTTTATGATAAAATTCTTGAAGAGATTAGGGATAAAAGAGACATCCCAAAGCATAATAAAAGCAGTTTTTAACAAGCCTACAGTCAACATCAAATTAGATGGAGAGAAACTCAAAGCAATTCCACTAAGATCAGAAACAAGACAAGGCTGTCCACTCTCTCCATATCTATTCACTATAGTAATTGAAGTTTTAGCTAGAGCAATAAGACAACTGAAGGATATCAAGGGGATACAAATTGGAAAGGAGGCAGTCAAAGTATTACTATCTGTAGTAGATGATGTGATAGTTTATATGTAACCCTAAAATTTTTACCAGTGAACTTCCACAGCTGATAAACACCTTCAGCAAAGTGGCCAGATACAAGATTAATTTTAAAAAAATCAGTAGCCCTCCTATATACAAGTGACAAATGGACTGAGAAAGAAATCAGGAAAACAACACCTTTCACAATAGTCTCAAATAATGTATCTAGGAGTAACTCTAACCAAGCAAGTGAAAGACTTGTATGATAAAAACTTCAAGTATTTAAAAAAGAAATTGAAGAAGACGTCAGAAGATGGAAAGACCTCCCATGATCATGGATTGGTAGGGTCAATGTGGTAGAGATGCCCATTCTACCAAAAGCAATCTACAGAGTCAATGCAAATCCCATCAAAATTTCACCACAATTCTTTACAGACCTTGAAAGAGTAACTCTCAACTTCATATGAAAACACAAAATAGCTAGGATAGCTAAAACAATCCTGAACAATAAAAGAACTCCTGGAGGTCTCATTATTCCTGATTTCAAGCTGTACTACAGAGAAATAATAATAAAAATCACATGGTACTGGCATAAAAACAGACACATTAATTAATGGAACCAAACTGAAGACCCAGACATAAGTCTACAAACATATGGACACCTGATTTTTATAAAGAAGCCAGAAATACACAATGGAAAAGAGATAGCATCTTCAAAAAATGGTGCCTGTCAAACTGAATGTCTGTATGTACAAGAACGCAAATAGATACATATTTATCACCCTGCACAAAACTCAAGACCTGGTGGATCAGAGACCTCAACATAAAACCAGACATACTGAACCTGATAGAAAATAAAGTGGGAAATAAGCTTGAATCCCCTGGCATTTGAGACAGAACACCTATAGCACAGGCACTAAGACTGACAATAAGTAGGACCTCATGAAACTGAAAAGCTTCTGTAAGGCAAAGGACACTGTCAATCACACAAAGTGGCAGCCTACAGAATGGGATAAGATTTTTGCCAACTCCACATTTGATAAAGGACTAATATTCATAATATATAAAGAACTCGAGAAACTAGGTATCAAAAAAACAAATAATACAATTTAAAAATAGGGTACCAATCTAAACAGAAACTTCTCAATAAAGGAATCTTAAAGGGCTGAGAAACACTTAAAGAAATATCCAATATCCTTAGTCATCAGGGAAATGCAAATCAAACTTACTTTGAGATTCCATCTTACACCTATCACAATCGCTAAGATCAACAACACAAGTGACAAAGATGTGGAGCAAGGGGGACACTGCTCCATTGCTGGTAAGAATACAAACTTGTACAGCCACTCTAACCTACCACAAGGACAACCAAGTGCTGAACCATGTTTATTGTAGCTTTATTTATAATGGCCAAAAGTAGGAAACAACCTACCTGTCCCTCAACAGAAGAATGGATAAAGAAAATGTGCTATATTTACACAATGAAGTATTACTCAGCTTTAAGAGGGAAAAAAATGACATCCTGAAATTTGCAAGTGGATGGAACTAGAAAAAAATCATCCTGAATGAGGTAACACAGATCCAGAAAGATAAACATGGCATGTATTTGCTTATAAATGGATATAAGTCATTAAATAAATGATAACCAAGCTACAATCTATATACCCAGAGAGAGCTAGGTAAAGAGGAGGGTTCTAGGGGAAATGTATGACTCTCCCTGAGAAGGGAAAATAGATTTTACAGGTGGATTAGGAACTCTTTGTGGAGACCAAAGCATGGGAGGGAGAGGAAAATGGGGTAGAGAGAGGGAGGGCAGGGAGAGTCAATTAGATGAGGGGCACCTGGGGAATTGTGGAAACCTAATTCAGTGGACAATTCCTGGAATCTACGAAAGTGATCCTAATGAGGAGTCCTAGTAACAGGAAATACAGTTTCAACTGACCATCTCCTGTAGCCAAGAAAGGTAGGCTTCCAGTGGCAGAACTGGGTTACATTCAATTAGTTATAGGCCAAGGGGTTCCCATGGGAAGCTGCAAACAAACTAGGTTGTTGCCAAAATAAAGGGTTGCTATCTTCAAACTGATATAAGGACCCCACTGCCAAGGACAATACCCACACAACTCATGGAACATGGAGAAGTCAGGCTAGTGTCCACATGAGTCTTCATCCCTATGTTCTAGTCTCTTTGGTGAAAGAAGGTACTCTGAGCCGTGTGCCATGGCACACACCTGTAATCCCAGCACTCAGAGAGATAGAGGCATGTGGATCTCTGTGAGTTCAAAGCCAGTCTGGTCTACAAAGCTAGTCCAAGGCTACACAGAGAAACCATGCATTGAAAGAAAAAGAAAAAGAGAGAGAAGGAGGAGGAGGAAGAGGAGAAACTCTTCAGGCTACTGAACAAGAAACATGGACACCAACCCATCCATAAAACTTTTGACCTACACTAGGTTCTACCTGCAAAATATGCTAGGACAATAGAAGCACAGAACTTGTAGGACTAGCCACCCAATGTCTGACCTAAGGCTCACTCCACAAATAAGAACCCATACCTCACCATTGTTCAGTAATCAAGAAACAGCGACTAGGCAGTCAGAGACCTAGGATAAAACCAAATACTACTGGTCTAAATAAAATTTTTAAAGTTTAAAAAAAAAATCTTCCAGGCTTTCATGGTACACACCTTTAATGCCAGTACTCAGGAGGCAGTAGCAGAAGGAACTCCAAATTCAAGGCCAGCCTGATCTACAAATCAAGTTCTAGGACAGAAACCTTGTCTCAAAAAAAAAAAAAAAAATCAATAAAATGATTCCTAATGATAGTCTGCTATTTAAAACATAAAATGAAACCTGAGAAAAATGGGGGGGGGGGGAGTGACTAGACCAGTATGATTGCGAAATTTAAAAGGTCATCAAGTCCAACTTCTAATCTAAATTATCCCTCCATGTTGGAAGACCTTGCTATTAAGATTGCAGTACATCATCTCCGATAGCTCTCTGAGATCAACACAAGATGGAGGACTCCCTTTCTCTGTGGGATTTCCTCTTCTCTGCCTGACCTTATCTGATAAGTGTGACCCTACACAGATCTTCTCAACCCATGAGTGCTCCATTGCCTGTCCATTTGATAAGTAGGTACTATGTTCTAACCAATCAGCCTTTTCTGTCCTTAGGTAATTAGCTACTACATTACGACCCATCAGTCCTTCCCACCTGTAACCCTAAGAAACTTTATACACCTCACCCCTGAAACAATAAAATGAGCTGTCTCTCTAAAGCTGATTCCAAAAGTCTTGTCTATGATACTTTTGGGCCACCAGAATCCCATTCATCACTTCTGCTCCCTCTGTCCTCTGGGCCAACAACCCCTGAGGGAAGGAAGGACCACAGCTGGTGATCAGACTGGGAAGGGATCTTCAGAATGCATAGAGTTTGTGAGGAGCGGCATTTCTGCCTGACCTTCCCACCTGAGAACCAGTCATCTTCTTTCCTTTCCTTGCCGTACTTTAGATTTGCATCTTTTCCGTGGGGCCAGATACATTTTGCCAACAACTGAAGCTTTTTGGTCATATCCGGGAAGAGAGGACCCCACCTCCAGAGGCTAGTGAGATGGCTTAATGGATACAGGCATCTAACACCAAGCCCACCAACATGAGTTCAATACTCGGGATCCACACAGTGGAACAAGAGAATCAACTACTCCAAGTAGTCCTCTGACCTCCACATGTGCAACATGGTATATGCACACACAAAATATAATAATAAATTAAAATATAACAAAAATTAAATAAATAATTTCTTGGGGACTAGAGAGTTGACTCAGTGGTTGAGAGCACTGACTGCTCTTCCAGAGTACCCAGTTTCCAGAGGATCCAGGTTCAATTCTGAGCACCAACATGGCAGCTCACAACTGTTACTCCAAGACCTGATACCATCATACAGACTTACATGCAGGCAAAACACTAATGCACATAAAAATAAGTCATTAAAAATAAATAAATAATTTATCTAAAGTGGGTTCCTCTTAGAGGTTTTTGTTACTTAGAAAAACTACAAGCACTTTTTTTAAGTCACCAAAATAGCACGGAACCAGGATCATAAAGGCCAGATAGAAAAGAACATTCCCAAAAGCACACTTCAACCTGTCCAGTTATATCTACTGCTCCTGTACTGATGCTATTAAACACAGTATGCCATAGTCCACACCACCCATATCATCAACAGTCTAGATGTAAGACTTAAAATCACTGCTTCTGTTACTCCTGAAGGGAAATGAAATTGTGTTATTAGTACCCGTCTCAAGAATAGATTCTGTGCAATTTTTAAGGCAACATCTCACTGCTTCTAAATTATCCCTCTTCCTAAAACTTACTACTTTAAAAACAACAAGCATCATAGATAAAATAAGCAGACTTTCAGGGAAAGACCTAAGGATTTCATTTATATCCAGTTTTTTAAATACCCTTTTGATGCTTTTGCACTGTTTCTGCCGCCAGGTCTGGAAAAACAGATATACTACTTCAAGTTTCCATATCCCTACCAAATTAATTCCTCCTGCCTTCTTTAAACTCAACTCTAAAACTGCAGGGAGCCTTAACTGGTACCCAGATAAGGGCACATGCCCCTCTGAAGTTTTATTAAAAGATACTTCACACTTATTAGACTGCAGTTTCCCCAACATGACTATCAGCTTGTCATCAATCTTTCATTTCTGCTTCCCTAACACAAGATCCATATACTGCCTTATTAATAAATGTTTATGGAATAAAAAAAATGGCAGGGAATGAAATCACCTGCATAGAAATCCATAAAACTCTAACACTCCATAAAATTAAAATGGCCTTTCAAATTCATAATGATATTAACTTTCTCCTAAAAAGGCACACTTGGGGAAATACAAACTTCAGCAGGAGCTCATAAGGAAAATACTCACTACCAAACATACAACATTAAGCCATTTCACCCACCTGCCCTCAAAAATAGTTTATCTTGCTTTATTTATTTTTTGTGTGTGGATGTGTTTGTATACATATATGTCTTTGCACCATGCATGTGCCTGATGCCTGTAATGGCCAAGACAGAGCACTAGCTCTCCTGGAAATGGAGTTAGGGATGATTGTGAACCACCATGTAAGTCTAGGGATCAAACCTTGTTGTCTGGAAAAGTAACCAGTGCTCTTAACCACTGAACCATCTCTACAGCTCCCAAAATATATGTTTAACTAAAGGTAGGGGAAAGAAAAAGGCCTGCATTTTATTTAGGCAACTATGCACTTTTATTCAGTATAAGCCCAAGAAACCTAACTAGAATGAAGACTGTTAAAATGGATTAAAAAACTAAAAGTGTAAAATTCCTAGAAGGAAAAAAAAAAAAAAAAACAAGAGGACAAAGCTTCTTCTACTGGCATAGACAACAATGATGATGGATATCAGAGCTAAAAGCTCAGGCAACAAAGCAAGAGGCTAAATCAAACTAAAATGCTCTACCCCAACAAATAAGAAGGTAACCTACAGAATATTTGTGAACCAAATACAACAGCGGGGTTGATTTTCGTCTATTTACAACACACACTAGGTTAAAAGGAAAAAAAGCCATTTAAAAAAAAAAAATCGATGAGGGACTCCAAGATGGCGGCGACCAGTGCGATCGTCTCTGAAGGGCAAAGGATCCAAAACTCCAAAACTGGTGGGTAGATGGGCGGCTGAAGCCAGAGCATGGACTTTGAGGCTTCCCAGGATAGGGGGGACAACCCGTGAGCTGGGACATGTTGGATACAGGCCCTCGTGGACGTCGGGGTCTGAGAGTGCCAAACTCTCAACCCCCTGTACTTTCTGCTGCACATTCGATGGCTATGGTGGCTGGCTGTGGCTGCTGTACCAGCAGAGTGCATAACCCCAGGTATCAGGCCTCCTTCCTCTAACGCCAAACAGGGGACCCAAATCTGAGAGAAGTAAACTGTGGGCCCTCTGAGATTACTGCATATGGCTGCTGCGAGTGAGTTCGCCAGCCCTCAGCACTTTCCACACAAGCCTGAGAGTGAGCACTTCTGCGACAGAGTGCATACAGACCCCCAGATCCAGGGTCCCGCTACACTATTAGCCAGACATCGGATCCCTCCCACCCACACCCCACCTGTGGGTAACATTGGGATCCCTGGGACAGCATCTCAACATTGAAGCCCCTGTTCTATGGGTCTCCCAGTGGAGTCCAGCCAAACAATTCCTGGAAACAATTCCTGGAGCCAAGATAGTGCAGCTCAAGGAGATCTGAGCACTTAGAGCATGGACCCAAAAATCAAGCTGGAGTAGCTATCCTAATATCTAATAAAATAGATTTTCAACCAAAATTAATCAAAAAAGATGAGGTGGGACACTTCATTCTCATCAAAGGAAAAATCCACCAGGAAGACATCACAATCCTGAACATCTATGCCCCAAATATCTTGTATGAATGCACCTGCATTCATAAATGAAACATTATTAAAGCTCAAATCACATATCGATCCCAATACCTTAATAGTGGGAGACTTACAATCTCCACTCTAAACAAGGGACAGATCATCTAGATAGAAGCTAACTAAGGAAATAATTACACTTACAGAGGTTCTAAATCAAGTGGACCTAATAGATGTCTTCAGAACTTTTCACCCAAACTCAAAAGCGTATACTCGTCTCAGTACCCCACAGAACCTTCTCCAAAATTGATCATATAGTCAGACACAAAGCAAGCCTCAACAGATACAAGAAGATTGAAATAATCCCTTGTATCCTATCAGACCACCATGTACTAAAACTAGACCTCAACAACAACAGAAATAACAAAAAGCCTACACACATATGGAAACTAAACAACTCTCTACTCAACGACAGCTGATCAGGGAAGAAATAAGAAAAAGAAATGAAACTTCCTAAAATTCAATGAAAATGACACAACTTACCCAAACTTATGGAACACAATGAATGCAGTGCTAAGAGGAAAGTTTATAGCACTAAGTGCCTTCAGAAAGAAGTTTGAGACATCTCATACAAAAAAACTTCATGGCACTCCTGAAAACCTTAGGAAAAAAGAAGCAGACACACCCAAGAAGAATAAATGGTTGGAAATAATCACACTTGGGGCTGAAATCAATAAATTAGAAACAAATAAAACAATTCAAAGAATCAACGAAAACAGGAGCTGGTTCTTTGAGAAAATCAACAAGATAGACAAACCCTTAGCCAAACTAACTAAAAAACAGAGAGAAACTATCCATATCAGCAAAATCAGAAATGAAAAGGGGGACATAATGACAGACACTGAGGAAATACAAAGAATCATTTGGTCTTACTTCAAAAGCCTATATGCCACAAATTTGAAAATCTACATGAAATGGACAATTTCCTTGATAGATTCCATTTACCAAAGCTAAACCAAGATCAGGTAAATAGATTAAACACTCCTATATCTCCCCCCAAAAATAGAAGCAATCATCAGAAGTCCCCCTGCCAAAAAAAAGCCCAGGGTCTGATGGCTTCAGTGCAGAATTCTACCAGACCTTCAAAGAAGAGCTAATGCCAATACTCTTCAAACTATTCCACAATATAGAAACAGAAGGAACATTCTCAAACTCATTCTATGAGGCTTCAGTCACATTGATACCTATACCACACAAGACCCAACCAAAAAGAGAGAGAGAGAGAGAGAGAGAGAGAGAACGTTAAAGCTATCTCCCTTATGAACATTGACCCAAAAATACTCAATAAAATACTCACAAACCCCCATGGTAGCTCAGTGTCCAAATGTGTTCTCTAATAAGGGAAACAGGGACTATTCCTGACATGAACTCAACCCCCACCCCCAAGGGAGAAGCAGCCTTGCTAGGCCACAGAAGAAGACATTGCAGCCAGGCCTGAAGAGACTTGATAAGCTAGGGTCAGATGGAAGGGGAACCTCCTCCCCTATTAGTGGACTTGGAAAGGGGCAGGGAGAAGATGAGAGAGGGAAGGTGGGATTGGGAAGGAAGGAGGGAGAGGGCTACGGCTGGGATACAAAGTAAATAACCTGTGATTAATATAAAAAAAAATAAATAAATTTAAAAATAAATAAATAAAAATAAATTAATTAGTTAAATTAAATTAAATACTCACAAACCAAATCCAAGAACACATAAAAGATATCATCCACCATGACCAAGTAGGATTCATCCCAGGCATACAGGGGTAGTTCAATATACAGAAATCTATCCAAACTGAAGGAGAAAAACCACATGATCATCTCCTTAGATGCTGGAAAACATCTGAAAAAGTCCAACACCCATTCATGTTTAAAGTATTGGAGAGATCAGGTATACAAGGCACAAACCTAAACATAGTAAAGGCATTATACAGTAAGGCTATAACTAACATCAAACAGAGAAAAACTTAAATCAATCCCACTGAAATCAGGGAAAAGGCAAGGCTACCCACTCTCTCTCTATCTCTTCAACATAGTACTTAAAGCCCTAGGTAGAGCAATAAGACAACTAAAGGAGATCAAAAGAATACAAATTGGAAAGGAAGAAGTCAAAATATCACTATTTGCAGATGATGTGATAGTATACGTGAGTGACCCCAAAAATTCTACCAGAGAATTCCTTCAGTTAATAAACACCTTCAGCAAAGCGTCTGGATACAAAATTAACTTAAAAAAAAAAATAGTAATCCTCCTACATATAAACTGAGAAAGAAATTAGGGAAACAACACCCTTTACAATAGCCACAAATAACATAAAGTACCTTGATGTGACTCTAACAAAGCAAGTCAATGACCTGTATGAAAAAAACTTCAAGTCTCTGAAGAAAGAAATTGAAGAAGCTATCAGAAGATGGACAGATGTCCCTTGTTCATGGATCGGTACGATTAACATAGAGAAAATGTTAATCCTACCAAAATCAATCTACAGATTCAATGTAATTCCCATCAAAATACCAACACAATTTTTTACAGAACTTGAAAGAACAAACCTCAATTTCATATGGAAATACAAAAATCCCAGAATTACTAAAACAATCCTGTACAATAACAGATCTTCTGGAGATATCTCCATCACTGATCTCAAGCTGTACTTGAGCCATAGAAATAAAAACTGTAGGTACTGGCAGAGAAACAGACTGGAGGATCAATGGAATTGAATAGAAGACCCAAAAATAAACCCACACACCTATGAATACTTGATTTTTGACAAAGAAGCCAAAACCACACAATGGAAAGAAGATAGCATCTTCAACAAATGGTGCTGGTCTAACTGGATGTCTACATGTAGAAAAATGCAAATAGATCCATACTTATCACCCTGCACAAAACTAAAGTCCAAGTAGATCAAAGACCTCAACATAAAACTAGACACACTAAACCTGTTAGAAGAAAAAGTGGGAAGCGCCTGGAACTAACTCATTGACACAGGAGGCAACTCCCTGAACAGGACACCAACAGCACGGGCTCTAAGATCAACAATCAATAAATGGGACCTCATGAAAGTGAAAAGCTTCTGTAAAGTAGAGGACACCATCATCAAAACAAAACAACAGCCTACAGATTAGGAAAGGATCTTCACCAACCCCATATCTGACAAAGAGCGAATATCCAGAATATATAAAGAACTTAAGAAGTTAAACACCAACAAACCAAGTAATATAATTTAAAAAAATGGGATACAGAGCTAAAAAGAGAATTCTCAATAGAGGAATATCGAACGGCAGAGAAACAATTAAAGAAATGCTCCCTTAGTCATCAGGGAAATGCAAATCAAAACGACCCTGAGATTTCACCTCACAACCCATCAGAATGGCTAAGATCAAAAACTCAAGTGACAACACATGCTGAAGAGGATGCAGAGAAAGGGGAACCCTCCTCCATTGCTAGTGGAAATGTAAACTTGTACAGCCACTTTGGAAATCAGTCTGGCGCTTTCTCAGAAAATTAGGAAGATCCAGCTATACCACTCCTAGCCACATATCTGAAATATGCTCAACTATACAGCAAGGGCATTTGCTCAACCATGTTCATAGCAGCTCTATTTGTAATATCCAGCATCTGGAAACAACCTAGATGTCCTCAATGAATACAGAAATTGTGATACACTTATACAGCAGAATACTACTCAGCAATTAAAAACAAGGAAATCATGAAATTTGCAGGCAAATGGTGGGAACTAGAAAAGATCATCTTGAGTGAGGGAACCCAGAAACAGAAAGACACACATAGTATATACTCACTCATAAATGGTTATTAGACAAATAATATAGGATAAACATACTAAAATCTATAGTCCTAAAGAAGCTAAACAACAAGGAAAGGAAGACCCTAGGGAAGATGCTCAGTCTTCATTCAGAAGGGCAAATATGATAGACTTCGGAAGCAGGAGAAGACAGGGAACAGAACAGAAGCCTACCACAGATGGCCTCTGAAAGACTCTACTGATTGAGGTATCAAAGCAGAGGCTGAGACTCATAGCCAAACTTTGGGCAGAGTGCATGGAATTTCATGAAAGAAGGGGGAGATAGAAAGACCTGGAGGGAACAGGAGCTCCAAAAGGAGACCAACAGAGCCAAAAAAATAAAGAAAAAGAAAAAAACCTGCAGATATTGATACCCCAACTAAGAACCCCTGCTCAGATGTAGCACATAGACTCAGTCTCCAAGTGGGTTCCCTAGTAAGGGGTACAGGGGCTGTCTCTGGCATGAACTCAGTAGTAGGCTCTCTGATCACCTCCCCCTTAGGGGTGCAGCCTTGCCAGGCCACAGAGGAAGACAATGCAGCCAGTCCTGATGAGACCTGATAGGTAGAGTCAGAGAGAAGAGGAGGACCTCCCCTATCAGTGGACTGTGGGAGGGGCATAGGAGGATAAGAGGGAGGGAGAGAGGGATTGGGAAGAGATGAGAGAAGTGGCCACAGCCAGGATACAAAGTGAACAACTGTAATAAATAATTAATAAAAAATTTTTAAAAATAAATGAAAACTCTAAAAATACATTTTTCCAAAGAACACATTAAAAATAGACAACAGGTATGTATAACGTTGCTCAGTATTATTAATCATTAGGGAAACATAAATCAAAACTACAATGAGATATCACCTCACCCTTATTAGGATAGCTGTATTATCAAAACAGCATTGGTAAAGGTACAGAAGAAAAGAGACCTTTGAGTACTATGGGTAGGATATAAATTGAACCAGGCAGTGTGGAAAACAATATAGAAAAGATAAAAATAGAGCCATTATCTGACCCAGGAATCCCTCTCCTAGGTATACAGCCAAGGAAAATGAAATTTGAACATCCTAAAGATATCTGCAATCCCATACAGGTAGCAGAATTATTCTCAAAGTAGAAACAGCCTAAAGGCATCTATCAATAGATAAATATTGATAAAAGCTCGGTGTGTCTTTGGCTGTAAGACAGAGAAATCCATCTCAAACTGACTAGGAAACTTCCTGCCTGCTAGCTAGCTTTCGTGGTGGTAGAAGGTACTATAGAGGCTGCTGGGGAAGAAAAGACATCAGTGATCTTAACTGGTGATGGACTCTGTATCCTTCTAATACTGTCCTGCCACGCAATCCCCACTGTTGCAATAGTGGTCTGACTGCTGCAGGTAATGAATTGATGTCTGATTAGATTTGAGGTCTACTCCATAAGAGGGAATTTCATCTCTGGTACTGAAATTCTACTCAAAAGCCCATGGCTGAAGAGGTCATAGACCCTAGGGTAAAGCCCTCCATTGTAATATTCCTAAATGATCATGTTTTTAAATCACCTTCTAAATATTTATGTTTATACCATAGATAGACCTATACTGCTATTACCATTGGTTAGAGGAGTTTCTTCTTTGCAATGACCAGCAATCAATGCAGAGATGCTGGGCTGTGTAGAGGGATTCAATCTGGCAACACGGCTACTGGAACACAGACATGCCCTTAGCATATACCTTTAATCCCTCTGGCTGGAATGTAGACATACACTTAGTACACACCTTTAGTCCCAAACAATGAAGGTAAAGTTAATTTGTAGAAGGAAGCACTCATGTTTGAAAGTGACATCTAATTGAGAGGCAAAGTGAATCAGAGAAATCAGAGAAAGATTTTACAGAATGAGTCACCACAGGATAGGCCCAACTCTCACCAGAAGAAACAGAAATAAAAGGACTTGGGAGAGCAGCTCAGAGGGAGAGAGGGAGGAAGTAGGTTTAATGGGACAGTTGTACGAAGAAAGGTTGCATAAAGAGAGCAAGCTAGACACAGGTGAAGACAGAACAAGCAAAAGAATGAGAAGGAGCCAGAAGATTAAAACAGATTGCTAAAGTTAGCTTGAGGCCAAGCAGAACAAGAGAAGCCAGATGGGATCAGTCAGCTTGGAGAGGAGTTTGAGCCAGAACAGCTGAGTTGAGCCAGCCAGCAAGAGTTCAGAAAGAGCTAGAAAGCTTATTCAGTAGTAAGTCTCAGTGGCTGAAAGCATTCTATATCTAGATTACATTGTACAGAGGCTAGAAGCTTCTAGGACCAGGCCTAGGTTAACAGACAGAAGCATTAAGCCTCCAAGATGACAGTTAAATCAGGCAAATAAAAGATACTTTCACAGGGCTGACTAGTTTTTCTGTCAACTTGACACAAAGATACAGTCATTTGAGAAGAGGGATCCTCAACTGAGAAAATGCCTCCATAAGATCTGGCTATATGTTAAGGCATTTTCTAGTAACCATGTGGGAGGCCCAGCCCACTGAGGGTGGCACCAGCCCTGGGTTAAGTGGTCCTGGGTTCTATAAGAAAGCAGGCTGAGCAAAATTTAGGGAGCAAGCCAGTAAGCAGCCCTCCTCTATGGCCCCTATCAGCTCCTGCCTCCAGGTTCCTACCCTATTTGATTCCCTGACCTACATGGTTTCTACAATGAACTATGTAGGCTAGTTTTATGCCAATTTGACACAACTATATAGTCATCTGAGAGAAGGGAACCTCAATGCATAAATAGGGTTGCAAGAAAGCCTGTAGGGCATTTTATTAATTAGTAATTGATGTGGGAGGCCCCAAAGAAAGCAGGCTGAGCAAGGCATGAGGGGCAAACCAATAAGCAGTGTCCCTCCATGGCCTCCGCATCAGCTCCTGCCTCCAGGTTCCTGCCGTTTGAGTTCCTATCCTGACTTCCTCTATTGATGAACAGTAATGGGGAACTATAAGACAAATAAACCCTTCCCTCCCCAACTTGCTTTTACTCAAGGTGTTTCATCACAGCAATAGTAACCCTAACTATGACAAGCAGTTATATGGAAGTGTGAATGAAATAGCCCCTTTCCTCCAGTGTTTCATTTCAGCAATATAAACCCTAACTAAAACAGGTCAAAGTGCTGAGAATAAGAGACTGAGGGCTCAGCCCTAAATGGTAACATCTCCCTCTACCCGACCCCGCAAAGACTTAAAGAACCGCATAGAAGAGGAGGTAAAAAGTATGTATGTGCCAGAGGATGGGGAAATGTTATCATTTGAAGAAAATATGCCTATTACACTCATAAACTTCAAGATCTGTTGATTGCTGGCTTAAATTCTAGAATTACTGGGGAAAGTATTCTGAAGGCCCCAAGCCTTAACAAAGTACTACCAGCAGAGGGGGCCAGGGGATATTGCCATTGGTAGGTCTCCCATACTCCAGCAGATGACCTCATATCCATGTACACATTGGCAACGGTAACTGGCCTTACAGAGTTATCAAAAAGTGGTAGGAAGGAGATATAAAGTTGGGAAGAGACATGATGAAAGGATATTAAGGGAGATGGGGATGAGTATGAGATTTCCTTGTATACATGTATGAAACTTTCAAAATAAAAAATCATAATTTTAAAAAATAACTAAGTGATAAAAATATTGCTGAATACATCACATATCTTGGTTTCATGACATACAGAAATTCAATTGAACTGGAAAGTTTCCTCTCTGTCTATGAAGGCTGTCTGAAGACAAAGTCCATCAATGTCTATCAATGTCTTACGCAGCTGTGAACCCTATAAGTTACAATATCAACCTACCACGTAAGATATGCCCACTTCTGCAATAACGGCATGAAAGTCATGGGGATAAGCAACCACTCCCTAAATTGCATTTGAGGCCTGATCCAAAGGAGGAAACTCATGCCTGACACTGTAAACAACAGTCATAGACCCTAGTAGGTAACTTAACACTGCTATTTAAGGTCTTAGTCACTGTGCAATTGCTGTGAAGAGATACCAGGACCACCTCAAGTCTTATCTTATCTTATTGGAGGCTTGCTTACAGTTTCAGAGACTTAGTCCATTATCATCATGACAGGAAACATGGCAGAAGAGAGCATGGTAGCAGGCATGCATAGTGCTAGAGAAGTAACTGAGAGGGCTGGAGAGATGGTTCAGCTGTTAAAGGCTAGGCTCACAACCAAAAATATAAGAGAAGTAACTGAGAGACACTGGGCTTTTGAAACCTCAGAGACCCCCAATGACAAACTTCCTCCAACAAAGCCATACCTCCTAATCTTTATAATCCTTTCAGATATTGCCACTCCCTGGTGATCACGCATTCAACTATATGAGGCCATTCAAACTACCACATTTAGCTATACTGACATAGAATCACACTACTTTCTACATATTTATGTTTATACTTTTAAAAAAAAGCTACTGTAAGCATTCTGGTCGTTTTTTATCAACATAATGGTCACTTCTTTGATCAGTCAAAGAAGGCTCTCTTTCCAGTAAACAGTGGTGAAGGCATAGACTTACAGCTGTGCAAGGTGCTGAGATTAAGTGAAGGTTGAAGACTTGGTCCTAAACATGACTACATGCTCCCCTATAAGGCTGAAGAAGATTTTGGAAGAGGGGTGTTCTAGTTTGATTTCCACTGTTGTGATAAAACACTGACCAAAAGCAACTTCTGGAGGAAAGAGTTTATTTCACCTGGTGGGTTACATTCCATCATTGGGGTAAGTCAGGGCTGGAACTCAAGGCAGGAATCTAGAGGCAAGAATTGAAGCAGAACAATAGAGAAATACTGTTTACTACCCTGTTTTTCATGCTTGTTCAGCCCACTTTCTTTTATAACCCAGAACCACCTGTCTAGAGGGTGGCACCACCCACCAGAATACCAGCTGGGTATTCATGTATCAATCATTAATGAAGAAAATTCCCCACAGATGGGCAGACAGGACAATCTGATGAAGGGAAATTCATCAATTGAAGTTCCTTCTTATTGGTTGAGTCTACTTTGTGTCAAGTCGGCAAAAACTAATCAGCGGAAGGGAGTAGAAAAAACATAAGAGCAAGAACAAGTTATTGCTAAATGACAATTTCTAAGCACAATACAGCCTTTACAGCCATGAATTTAGAGCAACTGTGGATTGCTACAATAAGTCTGCACATGAATAGGCCAGAGAAAGAGAAGGAACCAGGACACCCTACCCCTCACTGCTAAACTATTTGCTACTGACAGATTTGTGGAGGGAAAGGAGCCGTTGTGTTCTGTTGTATACCCACTGAATAGCCCAACAGACTCCAATAGGTCCAACGTAACGGTCACACTGATGGCTTTGGCTAAACTGAATGGATCAAAAAACAAAACCAAAAGTAATAAATCTGGAAAGGGGACTGGCAGGAAGTGAGGATGATAGAAATATGGGAGAGAAAAGAGAGAGTAATGGAAAAAAAATAACAATGTATTATATACATGTATGAAACTGCCCAAGAACCAACTTAATAAAAAAAAGTATCTAAAAAAAATCAAAACGACCCTGAGATTTCACCTTACACCCATCAGAATGGCCAAGATCAAAACCTCAAGTGACAACACATGCTGGAGAGGTTGTGGAGAAAGGAGAACCCTCCTCCACTGCTGGTGGGAATGTAAACTGGTACAACCACTCTGGAAAGCAATCTGGCGCTTTCTCAGACAACAAGGAATAGCGCTTCCTCAAGATTCAGCTATACCACTCCTAGGCATATATCCAAAAGAGGCTCAAGTACACAATAAGGACATTTGCTCAACCATGTTTGTAGCAGCTTTATTTGTAATAGCCAGAAGCTGGAAACAGCCCAGATGCCCCTCAACTGAAGAATGGATGCAGAAATTGTGGTACATCTACACAATGGAGTATTACTCTGCAATGAAAAATAAGGAAATCATGAAATTTGCAGGTAAATGGTAGGAACTAGAAAGGATCATCCTGAGTGAGCTGTCCCAGAAGCAGAAAGACACACACAGTATATACTCACTCATATAGACATTTAATATAAGATAAACCTACTAAAATCTGTACACCTAAAGAAACTAATCAAGAGAGAGGACTCTGGCTAAAATGTTCAATCCCCACTCCAAAAGGCAAAGAGGATGGACGCCAGAAGAAGAAAACAGGAAACAAATTAGGAGCCTCCCACAGAGGGCCTCTGAAAGGCTCTGCCCTGCAGACTATCAGAGCAGATGTTGAGACTTATGGCCAAACTTTGGGCAGAATGCAGGGAATCTTATGAAAGAAGTGGGAAATAATAGTTAGATCTGGAGAGGACAGGAGGTCCACAAGGAGAGCAACAGAACCAAAAAATTTGAGCACAGAGGTCTTTCCTGAGACTCATATTCCAACCAAGTACCATGCATGGAGATAACCTAGAACCCCTGCATAGATGTAGCCCATGGCAGTTCAATGTCCAAGTGGGTTCCATAGTAATGGGAACGGGGACTGCTTCTGACATGAACTGATTGGCCTGCTCTTTAATCACCTCCCCCTGAGGGGGTAGCAGCCTTACCAGGCCACAGAGGAAGACAATACAGCCACTCCTGATGAGACCTAACAGACTAGGATCAGAAGGAAGAAAAAGAAACCCTGCCAAACCAGTGGACTTGGGGAAGGGAGTATGTGGAGAAGGGAGAAGATGGGAAGGCTTGGGAGGGGAGGTGGGAAGGAACTAGAGGGGGGATACAAAGTAAATAAAGTATAATTTTTTAAAAAAAATCTTTGTCTACACAAACACACACACGCACACACACATCACTAAACATTAAAAGAAGCCAATTCTTCCTCGGTTACACCAACCCACCCTCCAGCCATGTTCAGGATGCACTTGGCAACTTGGAGCTCTGAGGTCCTGCAAAGATAGTGTTGCTGTCACCTCTGTGTTTCCAGACATCATCAAGATCATAGGCATTATCAAACACACTCTGAAATGAGAGCCTAGAGACTGCCAGCAGCATATGCCTGGAGGTAGAAGGTATCTGCAGGAAGAAAGCTGGTGATGTGACTGGTAGAAATGCCTTCACTGAAGGCCCTGGGGCCCAAAGCACAATAATCACTAGTATTGATCTTATCAGGAACTTGCATGAAATCTGTTTCACGACAGAAGCTTGTGAGATATTTATCAAAGATTTATCAGGAACTTGCATGAAATCTGTTTCACAACAGAAGTTTGTGAGATATTTATCAAAGACTACATGAAGCCAATCAAAGACAAACTTGAAGAAAAAACAAACTCTTTTACGCCAGGGATTGCAGATCAAATCAAGTACATCTCTACCAATTCCTTATTGGTGAAAACACTAATCTGCTTAAATGGTATAGCTACTCAGCTGGGCTACCAGGAGGCACGCTCATATATGATTTTCTTTGAGGACTGCTTAGACATGGTAAAACATTAACAGATTTTACAATCACTCTCAATCTATCACTTGTCATCACAAGTGGCTGCTGCTTGTCAATCCACACAAAACCAGGATTTAAGACTAATGTTATTGATGCCACCTTCAGCTCTTCATTTATTCTGACTTTATTTATCTGGAGTAGAGGGATTGTTTTTAAGAAAACAAAAAGTCATGAGGTTATCTAACAATAAAAAATGTGATTAGACACACAGACATAGAAGAGGGGCGGGAGAGAGAGATACTATACTCTCACTTGCAATAAATGGGTAAACTTGACAGACATTATAATAAATGAAATCAACCACAAACAAAAATAAAAATGTTGCATGCTCTCAATGACATATAGAATATTGTTTGTCATCATAGAAATGGAGGATAAGAAAATAGGATGAGGTCAAACATACAAATTTACAGTAATGTAGGATGAGTAGTATACAGATCCAATGTACAACATACACACTATAATTTAAATGAGATGCATCCTGAAATTTTCCTACATTTTAGATTTTCTTACCAACACAATAACTACAAAGTGACAGATAATGCACTGTGATTACAGTAACCATTTTACTGTGCATGTGTATCAAAATATGTTGTGCATTTTTTTGCAATTACACTTATGCAATTTTTAAAAGAAAAAACAGTGCTTGTTGATGACTAAAACTAACATAATAAAATTATTTTGGATGTTCCCAGCTAATTTGAAAAGACTCATAAATGGTTTTCTTTTTTATTTATATATTTTTTTCTTTTTGGCTCATAAACTATTGATGAAAGAATCTTATAAGTCACCTAATATCATCTACATACAATCCTCTTCATTGTAGAAATAAAGGAACTCAAAATACTACAGATCATCTAACACATGTTTGTCTGATATACTCTAAATTTCTGTCTTCCTCTACATTTTATTCACGTATCCTCAACAAAAACAGAAAATATGTCTTCCACTTCTCAGGTAATAGTCACTCAAATTTGTATTTGTTATCCTATGGTACTACTGATTACTAAGTACAACTTAACACAATGAAAGATTTCAGATATGCTCTAATAAAGTGAATTTACCATGTCTGTTCTTTTGTAAATCTTAACTCTTTTGAGTCTCACAACCAATCCTTATAAATAATTAAGGCAAGTATGATCAAGACTATTTGCAAATAATCAATACAGAAGTTGTTGAGACTCACTATGGGACAAATTTGGGAGTAAGAACACTCTATAATGATCTTATGTAAGTTATGTATGTTTGATCTTATATAAGTTACTAATTTCTATCACAAGACCACTTTCTCATCTGCAAGCCAGCAATACATAATAGTTCCTACTTCATACACTTACCTAAAAGATGGCTCAGAGCTTAAGAGCACTTTTAACTCTTGCAGAAAACCTGGGTTTGATGCCCAGCATCCACATGGAGGCTCACATCCTCCATGGAATTACACATCTGTAATTCCAGATCCAGGGGATCTGACACCCTCTTTTGACCTCTGTTGGCACCACACACACACAATATACATACATGCATGCAGGAAAAACATACTTATAAAATAAATAAATCTAAGTAAAAAAGATTAGCTATATAATGTATTTTTGTTTGTTTGTTTGTTTGTTTTTCTCTGTATAACAAACCCTGGCTGTCCTGGACTCACTTTGTAAACCAGGCTGTCCTCAAACTCACAGAGATCCACCTGCCTTTTCCTCCTAAGTGCTGGAATTAAAGGTGTGCACTACCAGGCCTGGCCATCATGTATATAATCTTATATAATAACTGCCCTAATAGAAATAATGCCGACTTGTTGTTTTATATATAGAAGAACAAAAAAGAAACTTTGGCCTAAAATTTATTCTGTCTGAATCTCACAGCAGCATTAAGAATTAAGAATTCCACTTACATTGTTTTCCAAAAAAGCAGAAAACACTCTTGGTTATTTATAATTATTTATATTTATAGTTATTCCTCTCTATCCACATTGACCAAATAATAATTTCTCCTTTTTTCTCAAGTTTTTGTTTAGTTTGCTTTATTTTGCCCTTTGGGAACATGGTCTTTCTATTTTGCCCTAGCTAGCCTAGAACTCACTCTATAGATCATGCTGTCCTCAAACTTGAAGCAATTCTCTTGCCTCTGCCTCTCTAGTGCTAAGTTTTAAAACATCTACTATACCACCTATCAGTAAAGGATGGTATTTTTGCCTTTTTCAAAGCAAAATACCAAAAAGCTGAAAAGCTGCTAAGGTTAAAAAAAAAAAAAAAAAAAAAAACACTTCAATGGAATAGGGCACAAAAAGGCAAGGTAATGAAACTCATACTCAAAAAGAGAAATTAACAGATTAACAAACTCATTTCTGATAACCTATTGTTATCCTTTTATCTTCAAATGGTAAAGATGGTAAATTTATTGTTCAAAATAACCAATGCAACAGGAGAAACATGTATGAAACATGTTGATAATGTTGACAAGAAATATTCATGTCAGAACTTTAAGATAAAACTATAATGCCTAGAGTCAATGAAAACTAAGGTATTTAATTCATGCAGGAAGTTTCTTTAGAAACTAGTTATTAGCAATTCTGTGACCAAAAGCAATGTGGTGGGTAGAGCCAGGGGAATCCCACAGAGAGGGGGAGGAAGGATCACAGAGGCCAGAAGTCTTGAGGACACCACAAAAACATGGCCCATAGACTCAACTAAGCAGGGCTCATAGGGCTCACAGAGATGGAAGTGACACAGACCCTGTATGAGTCGGAGCTAGGTCCTCTAAATATAACTTATGGTTGTGTAGGCTGGTGTTCTTGTGGCACTCCCAACAATGGGAGTGGGAGCTGTCTCTGACTCTTTTGCCTGCACCTAGGACCCTTCTCATACTGGGCTGGAACATCCAGCTGTAATATGAGGGTTTGTGCTCAGTCTTACTGTATCTTGTCAGACCATATTCAGTGGTTATTCCTGGGAGGCCTACTCTTTTTAAGGGAAACAGAGGAGGTGTTGATGGGGGAGAAGGGAGGTTAGGAAAGTGACTGGGAGGAGTGGAAGTAGAGGAAATTGCAACTGGGATAAAAATGCATGAGAGTAGAATACTTTTTTTTTTAAGTAATATGGAAAGGAAAGTATTCACTTCATCTTAAAAATTATAGTACATCATGGAGGGAAGGCCAGGCAGGAAATCAAAGGAAGCTCCCAAATCAGAAAACATGGAGGGAAGTTGCTTACTGGCTTGCTCTCTCACTTATGCTGAACCAGCTATCTTACACAACCCAGGATCACATGCACAGCGATTGTACTGCCCACAGTGGGCTGGACCCTCCCACATCAATTATTAATCAAGTAAATGGCCCACAGATGTGCCACAGACCACGGAAGTAATTCCTCAGTTTAAGGTTCCCTCTTCCCAGGTGACTAGTTTGTGTCTAGTTGACAATAAAATCTAGCCAGTAAAGCAAATAAGTGAACTGATAATTTAATAGTAATATCCAATTCTATTTTTCCATTAGCCTTGCTAGGAAGTTAATGTTAGCCTGAGTTACTGTTAAAGTAGATTCTCACTATGGAGGTGGATTGCTTCTCAACCTTCTAGCCAAGATCAAGTATAGTGCTGAGGTATGGAAGTGTAAAGGTTGGAGAAAAGAAGGCATTGTTTAAGTTACTCTTCACTGTCACTTGATAATGTTTCTTTATAACAGATAAAAAGCAGAGCAAAATACTATTCCAAACATGACTAGTAAAAGTGGGACAAATATGACAAGGATTTTTCTTTTTTTAATTTTTATTTATTATTTATTACAATTTATTCACTTTGTATCCCTGCTGTTGCCCCCTCCCTTGTCTCCTCCCAGTCCTTCTTCTCCTCATATGCCCCTCTCCTAAGTCCACTGATAAGGGAGGTTCTCCTCCCCTCCTATCTGACCCTAGCCTATCGGGTCTCATCAGAACTGGCTGCATTGTTTTCCTGTGTGGCCTGGCAAGGATGCAACCCTCACCCGCATGGGGGTGGAGGGTGGGGAGTGGGAGAGAAGGGGTAGGGTGAGAAGAAGAAAAGGAGGTGACCAAAGAGCTGGCCACTGAGTCTATGTCAGAGACAGCACCTGTTCCACTTACTAGGGTACCCACTTGGAGACTGAGCTACCTACAGCCTATATCTGAGCAGGGGGTCTAGGTCTTCTCCATGCATGGTCCTTGGTTGGAGCATCAGTCTCTGCAGGGACCCCTGGGCCCAGATTTTTTTTGGCTCTGTTGGTCTCCTTGTGGAGCTCCACAGGGATAAACATACTAAAATCTATAGTCCTAAAGAACTAAGCAACAAGGAGGACCCTAGTGAAGATGCTTAATCCTCATTCAGAAGGGCAAACAGAATAGATTTCTGAAGTGGGAGAAGATAGGAAACAGGACAGGAGCCTCCCACAGAGGGCCTCTGAAAGACTCTACCCAGCAGGGTGCGAAGCAGATTCTGAGACTCACAGCCAAACTTTGGGCAGAGTGCAGGGAATCTTATGGAAGAAGGGGAGGATAAAAAGACAAGGATTTAAAATGATAGACTCCACATCTTTTCATGAGAAAAGACTGAAGAAGTTTGTTAGCAAATAGCTGCTAAGTCATTAAATAACTCTAAACAAACTTCAGAAAGCAAATTGCCTTGACAACATATGAATAGGTTCCATCCAAAAGTTGATTTTTCATTAATTTATGAATATAATCTAATTATAGTATACCAAGGAAAACAAAATACTTAATTACAGAGAAATGAACAATTTAAAGTAATACAGAGCCAAGAGTCATGGAAGACACCAAAATCCCAATACACAAGAGGCTGAGGCCAGCCTGGGCTGCACAGTAAGACCCTGTCTCTAATGTATACGTGTACTTAAGCACACCTTGTAACCATTCTCAGAATCATTTACATTTTTTAAATTTAAATATTAAGTTTTTAATAGAGGGCCTCAAAAGTATACAATGCATCTTAAAGTATACATAAACACTCTACAACATTGCTTATCAAAAGTTGGGATCCTATGTCTTTTAAACCTGAAAACTGAAAACCACAGGTCTGAGTGTTTTTATAAAAACTGTGTTTACTGTGTATATAACATGTAAAATAAGTCTAAATTTCAGGCATAATGGTATACATATGTGAACATGAGAAATGATGTTGAGAAACTTTTCACTGACACATGAATGAATTCTACACTTGCCTTATAAAATATGTTTTTTTCCCAAGAATTTGGCATACAAAAACTCCCTTTGGGTTTTACCTTACTTTCATTTAACAGTCTTCAAAGAGCCAAAATGCAAATTTTCAGTCATTTACCAAGCAACCTATATTTTCACCACAAGTTCCAACAACTAATATCATGTGTACACCCTCAGAACTAATAGCACTATTTAAATTAAGATCAACATTATATTTTATTTAAAAAATTATGACAGAAAATTTGAAGGAATTTTAAGAATCTCAATTGGTAAAATCTATTATGTCTCCAAAAGGCAGAAAACTGTGGTGACTTAAGTAAGTACTCCGTCTATATGAAGTACGGTGGCATGCTGAATCTAAACTCTCACTGCTCCTTTTTAGGTGTGCTGTCTGTCTTGTAGAACAGTTCATGAGACTTCTACAACTGTCTAAAATGACATAACAAAATAGTTAGCATATCAGAAGTTTAAATAAATGAGAAAAAGTTTAACAATGACACAATTCATATTTATTTTGGAACCAAAGCTCATCCCCAAAAATCTTTGTTTTACCAACCAAGTAGTTATTTACTATAGCAACTTCATTACTAAGATTTTCAAAATTTTCCATACACTTCAGTGGTGAGCTATCAAAATCTATGTGTGTGCTGTTACCTGGGCAACACTAAAGCTGGCTTTTACCTTTACAGAACTAGAAGGTCAAAGAGAAGCAACCCTCCTTCAAACTGCAGGATTTTAGTTAGAAGCATAAGTGTGAAATCAGCAGACAGAAAAGCTTGAGAACTGCCACGAGTGTTTCAGTCTGATAAACAAACAGAACTTGCTGCCATTTATCTTCATTTCTAACCCTCAGTGTCCCTGCAGAACAAGGTATCCTCTATACAAGACTTCAAAACATGGTCAATCATACTGGCTATCAAATAATTAATATTGAAATCCAAGAAAGTTTTGGGGTTAAGAGCCAATCCCTCAGGACTGATGAGATGGTCCAGTGGATAATATATCTGCTACAAAAACATGACGTTCCCATGTTTACTTGGGAGTAAATGTCAAGCCCATCTGTAACCCCAGAGGTCAGATATGGAGGAGGTAAGGAAACCTTGGAACAAGCTGGACAGCTAGACTAGCACAATCACAAGCTGGGTTTAAGAGACCCTGCCTCAATGTATAAAGTGGAAAGCAAGCCATCAGAGAAGATACCTGACATCAACCTTTGACCTCTACAAACACATACCCATGCATATGAACACATGAAAATACATATACACATGCACATATCAAAACCACAAACAAACAAACACACACATACCCTCTCCTCACTCAACTAATCCCTCGCATCTGAATTTGGTATGAAATTTCTACCTTGCTGCCCTAAATTCTGAAACTAATAGCTCAAAAACTACCTTTCTGTCCGAACCAGAACAGCCTCAAAAATGTAACTCAGTCATTTAGAAACCACATTCTAAAAGATCTTTTGAAAACACAATTATTTCCTGCTCTGGTATAGCCAATTTTTATGCTGTCTACTAACAAAGTAAAATGAGAGAAAAACACTAGAATAGCTTCTTACAAATAAAAGATTTTGTCTATCCAACACATTGAAAAGCAATGAAATCAAGGTATGTTTGTGGTTTGCTCGTTGTTTTTTTTTTTTTTTTCTTCTCTAACACATAATTTTTCCCTTCAAATTTTAATGCAAATATACTTAACTGCTCTTGAGGTCATATTTTAATTGGGAGCACAGCATATAAAGCTTATTTCCTGCTAAGAAACAACAGATGACTCTATATAAAAATAGATAAAAATACTAAATAAAAATGACTCTATATAAAAATAAAAGATAAGCTGAAAAGCAGAAAGAAAAATATCATAGGCTCTTAGCCACCTGAGAGTGACTGGCTTTCTCACCTGGCTCTTTCACTACTCTTCCCTGCCTATGCCTCTAAGACTCTGATCACCATAGCTCATGGCCCAGTAAGGCCTTTCTCTCCAAACTAGTCATCCTGTTTCCACAAATTCAAAATTCTATCCATTCTTAGAAGCACAGTTAAAAATGTCCTCTCCCTCTATCCTACAACCATAGCATTCTTTCCCACCTCTCTAATCTCTTATAGTTCTTTATTTCTTTACCACTCATTACTTTCTGCCTTGCAGTATCTGTGTTCCCATATTTAATCCTCCACATAAGCATGAAGGCTTCAAGGTCAAGGTCCATGCTTTATTCACATCTATTCAAACTGCTTAACAGAGTGCTGGAGCTTCATTAAATGAATGGCTTGTGTTAGGAAAGGACAGAAGGCCACTAGCTGGCCAGGTGGTGATGCATGTCTGTAATCTTAGCACTTGAGAGGTGGAGGTAGGAGGATTGGAAGATCAGGATCATCTCCAAGGGAATTTGAGATAACTTGGGGCTATGTGAAAGTCTGACTCTATAATACTGAGATCCAACACAGAACCCTGACTTTAACAATAACTATCCATATGATCTTGGTCTTTAGGTTTTTGTACACTCATCTGCAAGTTAGAAAAGTATGCTAAACTAGTTTGTATGTATGTATGTCTGTCCATTCATTCATTTTGGATGATCATGGGGGTATTCCTTGTTTAAAATGAGGCTGGTAATCCTTACTCGATTGTAAAAATAATTGGAAAGTTGAATCCTAGCATCTTTTCATAAATGACATGAAAAGAATATTTCTAAGTGTTTACTGCCAGTAATGTGCTTTACATTTAACAGCAGGGAACCCAAATTATACTATTTGCTGGTTGTCTCTGGTTTAAATAATCCCACTATCAACCAACACCATGACAATATCACTGAAGACAGAGCTAGGTAGAAAGAGATATGCGAAATTTCTGTTCCAAGTCATCAGCCAGTCTGCAAAGCCCTGAAAAGATAAGGAATATTTCACCCAACTGTTTTTTTCGTATGTGTGTATGTGTGTGTATGTATGTATGTGTGTGTGTGTGTGTGTGTGTGTGGCTGTGTGTGCATGTGTTTATACAAGCAGATGCAGAACATTCATTATTTCATCCTGCGGAATATAGTCAAACAGTTTAACAAATGTTCAGCACAACAATCTCCAATATCCTTCATGTATGTAAATCACAAATCTCACTTTTGGTTATAGTCTCTTCATCACAATTCATATCTCTCTTCAAAACAGACACATACTGTTATCAGTGTAAGATAAATAAATTATGGGGAAAAGGTATGTGATTTAGAAATTACCAGGTAAGGTCAAAGTTCTCTGCCTTTGTTCATATCCATATGCCTGCCTGAAAAAAAACAATTCACTAACACAGCAATACTACAAATACCAATGGTTTCCTTTGCCAAGGGTCCTATGGTACAAAAACAAAAATCTCACATGATTCTGGAATTGGTGTCAATGCCCCCCAACCACTTGAGAAGCCTACAGAGAAAAAAAACAGTGCAGTAAAAAAGCAAATTTCCCATTCCTAATTTTCCCCAAAATCTCAACACAAGCTTGCATCTTCCAACGGAAATTCTATTACTAAGAATTATCTATTAGAACTAGTCTTTTACTTAATTTGCTCTTAATGGCATATAGTACCTGTTGAGTTTAAAATAGGCAAGTGAAAACATAATTCACAAACTGTTTAGACCGCATACAAGCAAGTTTTGTTGAAATACTTTTCCGACTTTTCACTTAAGCATGCTAAGCTGGATAAGGAGCAAAGAAGTTTCCTAAATGTATTTTTGGCTGTACTATGTCTATCACAACAACACTGCCTGTAGCCAGATTTTCATGAGTATTTATAAAAAGTGTGTTTTCTATTTTTAAGACTATTTAGAAAATAAGAAGGCTCAAAATTTCAAGCACACTAACAATCTTAGCCCAAATCTAACTCTGAATCAACTAAAAATATGCCTATATTTTTCCTATGTAAATTCCCCAAACCTATATATTTTCTTTAAAAAAATCAAAATATAACCAAAAATGAGTCAGCATAAGTATGAACTCACTTTATTCAAACAATTGTGACATCTTGTTGGCTGAATAAGAAAAATATGGAAAGTGAAATATAAAAACTAAAATGTTAAGACCCGAGTCTGCTTAATTCCATTAACTCTTACTTATTAGGATCCACCAATGCCCACACACTTATATCCAATTTAAATATTAATTGTAAAGTCAAAACTACTGTCTACTCTGAAAAGATAGCACTCAAGTAAAAAACTGAGTATACCAGGCTGGAGAGATGGCTTAGGATTAAGAGCAATTTATTCCCAGCACCCATGTGGTAGCTCACAACCATCCATAACTCCAATTCCAAAGACTCTAACACCCTCTTCTGAACTCTGAGGGCACCAGGTACACATATGGTACACAGACAGACATGTGAACAAAACATTCATACACATAAAATAAATTTTAAAATTTTAATACAATTTTAATGAGTATGTCTTCATTATTCAGGTTCAACTCTGTCTTTTCTGTTTCCAATTGTCCTGGCAAATGACCATAAGACTATCTATGAAGGAAAAAAAAAAAATCCCTGGGTTGTCCAGGCACAGTAAGAGCCACCATGTGGTTGCTGGGAATTGAACTTGGGACTGCTGAAAGAACAGAGTGCTCTTAGCCAGTGCGCCAGCTCTCCAGCCCAGGGACAGTGGTGAAATCCCAAAACTCAAGAAGCAAAGGTGATCAAAAGTTCAAAGCCAGACTAGGTTATATAGTGCACTGGAGCCCAGGATGGGTTACACAGCAAGACTCTGTCCCAAAAAAAAAAAAGACTAGAAAAAAAAAAGAGAGAGAGAGAGAGAAAAGTCCTGTGTTCATCAATCTTGGGTTGCAGACCTTCCTCAAACCCCTGAACTGAGCCATTTATACGAGACAAGAATTATACTTTGAACCTGATTTTTTCTTGTTGCTCTTTTGATTTTTAAAAATACATTTTACAATAAAGTTTAAAACAATGTTCGAAAGGTGCTATAAACATGCAGAAACTGAATGAAACTTGTAAGACATGGGGTTGGGGGGCGGGGAGAACCACCTCTGTTCTAGGACTCCCAAAGGCTACAGTATTGGTTTTAATCATTTCCAAATGCCCTTATCTCCATATCACTTAAAGAACACTGGCTGAGGGCTGGAGAACTGGCTCAACAGTTAAAGAGTACATGTTGCTCTTGCAGAGGTCCCAGCACCCACATGGCAGCTGACAACCATCTTTAAGTCCATATACAGGGGATGTGATGCCCCCTTCTGACCTCCAGCGGCACCAGGTACGTACGTGTACACACACACACACACACACACACACACACACACACGGTACAAATGCATGCAGGCAAAGCACTTATACACATAAGCAATAAATAAATATTAAAAGGATTTTTAAAAAGAAAATGGTATGCTGAAATAGAGTCCTGGTTCTACACCTCCAGTACAAGAGTTCTAGATACCTAACTGCTCCTCTCCTCAAAGTCAGTGTGCAGAAAGCTGTTAATCTCTCCCACAGATTTGTACTTGGAACAATAGAGTTTCCTCTTTTCACTACTCCCACAGACCTAGGACTTTCAACTTCACGGCAGTATCAAATAAACACACTGCAATAAAACTTCAAGTTTCAGGTACGGCAAAGAAAAGTTTTTCAGAAGTCACAAATTGAGAACTGGGAAGCTGATAGAAATAAAAACTCTCGTTTCACATGCTTAATAATTCTTTGTCAGGCAAAGATTACAGTTGGGCTTGGTTCATGTCCATAATCCTAAAGCTTATGGTGCTGGGGCAGAAGAATTACTGAGTATAAGGTCAGCGTGTGCTACACATTGAGTTCAGGCTGGTCAGAGCTACTATATAAAACTCTCTCTCAAATAGATAGATAGATAAATAGATAAATAAATAAATGAATGAATGAATGAATGAATGAATGAATGAATGAATGAATAAATAAGTGGTTTAGGAGCATGAAAGGACCTGGCTTCAATTCTAGGATCTACATGGCTGCTAACGATTGTCTACAACTCCAGTTCTAGAAGATCTGATGCCGTCATTTGTCCTCCGCTGGCACCAGGCACGGAAGTGGTGCACCAACACAAATGGAGACAAAACGCTCATGCACAGAAATTAAATAAATCTTTAAAAAAGGAAATAAACATACCAACAAAAACAGCATAACCTCTCAAATAATAAAATGATACAAGTCATGACACAATGATCAAAAAAACAAAAAAAAATCATCTCAGGACAGCACAGACATAATACTTTCCATCAAATACACAAAACTTTCCATCAAATGTTTTAAAAATAAGGAAAAAGAAAGAAAAACGTCAGAGGTCCACAGCCGTATCTTTTGCAATCGGTTTGTATGTTCACTATTTGCCTCAAAAGTACTGGAACTTATACACCTTGCTTGCAGCTTCCCAGAGCACAAATTAAGTTTTACAATACGCTTATGGATAAGCCCTGCACAATCACATCTATTTCTCCCCCAGATGATTTAGTAATATTAGAGTACATCTTGATCTAATTTAATACGGACATCGATCTAACTCAAAGTCTTAGCTAGCTTCCCAAGAAGTACAATTTTGTAATAACGTCTACATTAAACTCATCTAGCCTTTCTTCTTTGCAACCTCAATGTCAGTTTCATATAGAGCACTCAACTAATATAATGAATCACGGACCAATTTCCCTTTCCTGGCAGCTTATAAACTATTATTTTCCACAAGCAAAATCCACTTCCAATTTGACCACAAACTTCATGTCTGTACCTTCTGATCATAACTACTGAATATTCTACAGAAGTGCAGCACATGCCAAATGTAAACAGTACTAGAAGAAAAAGTCTTAAGGTTTTCATGCAATTGTGTTCTCTGAATTGTTAGTCAACTATCTACCTCTTCTCATACACAAGAAAAATTAAACGCATTAAAATTATCTAAACCTTCCAGTGACAAAAATGCAGGCTTTGAAATCAGTTTCCAAACAGCACTAAACATGTCAAGATGCCCTCACCATTAAAGGTTAGCGGTTCATTTTATTTGCATAATACCATCGATTCTAAAAAAACGAGCGCCTAAGTCTGAGTCTTTTTCTGACATAACTAACTCTGAGAAGTCCAAAGGGAATACACAAGCACCTGAACGAAACTGTCTTGAGATCCGAAATGAACTCTTGTCAGCTCAGCCCCCTTGCTCCTGGCCACCTCCCCCAATGGCCAATGGCCCCTTTTCCACACGCTGACGCACAGCCCAGCCCTGCACCGTTGGCGTTCAGAGCAAAGTACTAGCCCAGTCTCAGAAACTTTGACTCAGTTATCAGGACACGCAGGACCCACAACACACGCGGGGGTGTGGGCGGGTGTCTGTCACGGCCCACGCGGTCAACTTTGAAGCGGGGCATTCCATGCAGGTAGAGATCTGCCCCAAAAAACAGCCTACCCCAGACAGTAAAACCACAAGCATCGCCGGCAGGGACGGAGAGCAAAGTGCGCGGGGCGGAGGAGGGGGAAGAGCGAGGGAAGGACGCGGGAGCCAACAGACGCTCTCCGGTGGGTGAGAAAACAACCCTGTCCGCACGCCCCCCCGGACTCGGGGCCGCTGGGACCGCGAAGCCGGCGGCAGCCTCCTCCCGGCAGCCGGCGGCGGGGGCGGCGGCAATGTCAGGAGGGCACAGGGGGAGGCGGCGGCCGCCCGAGCCACCACCCCGCCCCAGGTGAGGGGCGCCCACCCCGCCTCCCGCCCGGCGGCCCCGCCGCGACGAGCAGCCCCCGGGGGAGCCGGGGGTCCGGGAAGGCGGCGACGGCGCCGAGCCCGCCCGATGCCTCCCGCCCCGGTCCTCCAGCATCCCGGTCCCGGGCCGGGCCTCGTACCCCGACCCTCCCCTCCACACACCGGACCGCGGCTCCCCGCCGTCAGGCCGCCCTCGGGCCCCTCGAAGGCCGCCTTCGCCTCACCTCACGTCTCCGCCGCCGCCGCCGCCGCCGCCGGAACAACAACTCTGTCAGACGCCCGAGTCCCACCCGCCGCCCAGAGCTCTGCGGTCGGGCCCGTCCCGTTCACTCCGCGGCCGCCGAAGCCCAGGGAGGGCGGAGGGAACGGGGCGGAGGGAGCGGGCTGGGGAGGGGAGAGGACCGCACGGCAGGAAGAGGCGAGGGAGGGGGCGGCCTGAGGAGGTGGAGGCGGTGGCGGGCGGGAGCGCGCGCGCCCGTCCCCTCGGCGCGGCGTGCGCGCTCCCGGGGGCGGAGGCGCCTTCTCTGCCGGAGGCGGCGGCGCGCACGCGCGCACACAGCCGCGCCTGACCCGGCCCGCCCCACAGCGCCTAGTACAAACGCGAACCGCGGAGGAGCTGAAAGAGCGGAGGTGCGCTAGGCCCTCCTGCAGGCGTGCTGGGGCCTGCCGTCCTCCCCGGCACTGAGTGCTGACTCCTTCCTGAGGACGTTCTTCCCTTGCAAACCAGCTTTACAGACTTCCATTCTGCGCGGCCAGTAAGTCACCTCGGAGGACTAACTTTTTCACCGGGACTCTGTCCTTTGAAGGTGTCTGTGTCTGTGCCCCGAAGCATCGAAGCATCGCCTTAGAGTAGTTCTGCCAGACTCAGAGGAGTGCATACGAAAGCGTTTACACTGCTCCGAAGGCAGCCCGAGTCTCACCTCTTGTCCTTTCGGAGAGTAGATTTTGGAGGACAGATACACTGAAGTATCTATTGTCTGCCACGAATAGTGTGCTGATCTTTGAACTGTGAAAACCTTCCTTTCTAGATCAAGCAGACAGAAGTGACCCGTACATTCCCTGAATCTCATAAGAACATTTTTTTCAGGTTTATGACATATATATATATATAAAACCTTAATCTATGGGATATTTTAGAGATTCCAGAAGCACCTACTTCATTCATTTCTGTGTCTTTCACGATGAATCTACCTGGCTTATAGGAAGTATTTAGCAAATGTTACTGTATGAGTTAAATGTGTCCAGCGGTTTGAACTCTTAGAATGGCTTCTTGAGTTGAAATTCTTTTGTTGTATCACTTCAATTGCCCTGTCCTTATTGCCCACCCAGATCCAAAAACTGCTCTGAGAAATGAAACATTTGTCAAAGGGCCTTCAAACCCAAGTTTCTTTTCTCGTTTTCTTAAGGTTAATGCACGCAGATGCTGGGTCATAGCAAGAATGTTCCAACTATTTTGGGGTTTCCCTCCCCGTTGGGTCCTTCCCAGAAGGTACTTTTGTTAAGCTCTGCACCCCGTGAGCCCTCCTAACCCCGAAACTGACTCAATGAATGCTTTTAAGTTTTGATACCGAATAAAGTTAGGATTTAATTAACACAAATCATCTGTTGACTTCCAAGCTTTGCAGAGTCTCTTTGTAAATATGCAAGAGAAAGATACTGAGCCAGGCTCTGTAAGAAAATCAACACGCGAAAAAGCCATAGTTGTTGCCTTCTGGTATCTTCTAAATGGAGCAAAGTTATCTGACAAAAGGAACAATGAATGCCAATGCGTAGCTCACTTTCTCCTTTTAATCAGTCCAAGACCTCAGGCCAAAGAAGGGTGCCACCTCACGGTTAAAGTCAGTCTTCTCACCAGTCAACCTAATCTCGATCACCCCTCACAGGCACAGGCTTGTCCCCCAGATAATCCTACATCCTCTCAAACTGACAATGAAGGAGGCCAGGCGTGTCTTGTGTTTGTAGGAGAATGGAAAGGAGTCTGCCACTCTGGCTGCTGTCATGGGTGGGTTTAGTTATTGAAACTTCTCTTCTACCATGGAGGAAGCTGGCCTGGAGGTGAAGCTGACACGTTATGAAAGAGTCCAGAATAAGCCTGAAGCCTTCTTCTAGATACAGTCATTTCTCTGAGTCAAGATGGGGTTTTTTTTAGTTATTTCAAATTTTTTAAAAGTGAGTTTAGCTTTTTTGATATTTGCAGTCAAGGCTATATTTTTAAATACATATTATGGAAGGAAGAGTCGTGTATTCTATGACTCTTCCAAGGATTTTATTTTCAATGTAATGAATAGGTACTGTATTTGATAAGACTTTAGAAGGTCCTCATGGGAAATTGTCCACTCATCAGAACTCTTCCAAGACTAGGTTATTTATGTAATCTCTGAGAACCCATCACTACACCTTAAAAAAAAAAAAAAAAAAACTTTTATTTAGATTCTGTGTGATGTTTAAATCAGCTTCCCCTAATAAAAGCACTTCATGACTGTAATAGATGTGTTTAACATGTGAGGAATTTTTGTATATTTTTATTTATTCTTATAGGTGAGTGGGATTTGTGAGTATGTGTGTGTGTGTTTCTGTGTTTGTCTGTGTGTGTCTGTGTATATATGTGTGTGTGTGTGTGTGTGTGTGTGTGTGTGTGTGTGTGTGCATGTGAATTTAGGCATACACTCAGAAGCCAAAAGAGAATTCTGGGTATTTTCTACTGCTCTCTACCTTATTTTTTTGATACAGTCTCTCACTGAACCTACAGCTCCCCATTTTTTGGCTAAGCTGGCAACCAGCAAGGCCAGTAAACTTCCTGTATTCGTTTCTGACTAGAACTGGGGTTACAGGCATGCATGGCCACTCTTGGGTTGTTGTTTGTGTTGGGGATCTGAACTTAGGTTTAGGTGTTTGCATAGCAAATGATCTTACCTACTGAGCCCCTATTATATCATTTCAGAGTAGTTTTGTTTTGTTGTGTTGTGTTTGGGGACAGGAAAGATTAGAAAAATGACACTAGTGAGCTGGGTTGTGGTGGTGCTTGCCTTTAATCACAGCATAAAGCAAAGGCAGACAAATCTCCAAGTTCAAGGCCACGCTACACAGAGAAACCCTGTCATAAAAAATACAAAATAAATAAAAAGAAGAGGAGGAAAAAAGAAAGAAAGAAAGAAAGAAAGAAAGAAAGAAAGAAAGAAAGGAAGGAAGGAAGAAAGAAAGGAAGAAAGAAAGAAAAGAAAGAGAAAAAAACAAAAATGACAATGACTACCTGAAGAAAGGAGAAATGAGAGGTAACAAAAGATACAGTGTAGGGAGAAAACCTTTCCTCCTTCCATCTTATTTAGAGCTGAAATTCAAACACATCTAGCTAAATCATACTAAGCCTATACTCAAACTATCCTCTAAGACTAAGTAAAACACGCTCAACCAGCCAGGCTTGGTGGTTCATGCCTGTAATCCCACAGGCAGAAGCAGGAAGACGACAAGTTCATGTGACTAGCCTGGGATACAAAGTCAGTTCCGGGAAGAAGAGAAAGAGAAGGATGAGGAAGAAGACAATGACCACTACTGTCAATAACAACAAACACAACACAGTCAAGCAATACATTTATGGGAAACAAAAAACTTTCTCAGTCAGAGAGCAGGCAGAGTGTAAAAGTCTCTTGAAGAACAGCTGACTTACTATTTTTATAACTTAGTAAGAAATAAAAATGATATCTGCCAATACCTGGTAGAAATGTCTGAAATTCACCTCACTGTCAGACTTCTTTTCTTACTTTGGGGCAGTGACCCTATTGAATGAATAACAAAATCACCTGGGAAGAAAGGGGGAGGGGGAGAATCTCAGCCCTAAGAGATGAACAACCTCTGAGACAGAACCCAGGGCTTCTTTTGTATCATAGAAATGTTTCAGTCTATAAAAGTAGGATGATAAGTCTTCTTGTCCCCATTACCCACATTGACCAATTACCATAATATGGCTGCCCCACCCCCATCCCACACACAAATTTCACTCACAAATGTTTCCTCGTCTAGCCTCAAAAGCTGAGGAATCTGAGGGCTGGAGAGATGGCTCAGTGGTTAAGAGCACTGTCTGCTCTTCCAAAGGACCTGGATTCAATTCTCAGCACCCATATGGCAGCTCACAACTGTCTATACCACCAATTCCAAGGGATCTGACAACTTCACACTAATGCACATAAAATAAAATAATTTTAAAAAAAAGCTGAGAAATCTTTTATTGCCATCAACAAAACCTACAATTTGCAGTGTAAATAAGCAAGTTCCTTCAAAAAATAGGTTATATAAAGATAAATAGGAAGGAAAAGATGTTAGGTTTACTTGGATGTTGATTTTGCTTTTTCTGTTTTTCATTTCTTTTTACATGGTTTATAAGATATAATTGTCATACAATTAGCTATCCATTTTTAAAATGTAAAACTTGACAAGTTTTGACATATGTACATACCTAAGAACATCACCACAATCAAGACAATGAGCATAGCTACCATCCCATCCAGTGTGTGTGTGTGTGTGTGTGTGTGTGTGTGTGTGTGTGTGTAAAACACATTTTATCCTTTTGTTTGTCAATGGATATCTCAGCTGTTTCTATGCCCTGGCTAATGTGAATCATGCAAAAACATTGATGTGCAGTATCTCTGTGGTACAAATTAGACTCCTTTGGGTAACTGCCCAGGAGTGACATAGCGGGGTCATATGGTGGTTTTAATTTTAGCTTTTTTAAGAAACCTCCATACTGATTTCCATAGTGGCTGCATCAGTTTACACTCCCACCAGCACTGAGGAAGGAGGAGCGCTCTGTTTCATTACAGAGAGAAGAAGCTGTGTAATCACAGAGGTAGCCTGCGTCTGTGGCTGTGGCGTCAGCCAGCTCAGCAGGGTAATTCTTCCCTCGTGGTTTCGCTACGTCGATTTGTCCAAGCACAGCTTTGGCAGTAAAACCCAAATCTCTTGAAGTATTTGCAACAGACCTAGTGTAAATTCTAGGGTTTGGACATTTAAAAATACATACGTGTGTGTATATACATATATATATATTCCATAAATACATATGTTTTGAAGAAAAGTAACTCCAAAAATTAAGAATGTTTTCACATTAAAAAAAAAAAAAAAGGAAAATAACCACTTTCCTCTTCTACAGAAGGGAAATCTGCCTCCTTCCCACTCCTCTTTTGCCCTCCTCCAAGGCATTTAATCCATTTCACCTTTTGCTGCCTTAAAAATAAGTTATAAATTTATAGAAAGATTTCTAAGTTCTATGATAGTATATCTAATATGAATGTAAATGACTATCTATATATTGAGATCCTGCCAATAAATAAATAAGTAAATAAATGTGATAATTACAACAAACACTTTAGAATGTCTTAAAAGATTCTTAACACTTCATCCAATACATCTCCAATTTTAGGAAGATTCCTATTACTTTTTAATTCTCTGACTTGTTGTCAGTAATCTCTGTAGGAAACTATCATTTGATAGTAATATCTACATAAAGCATTGTTAATCATTTCACACTTCATATGAAAATTCAGGCTTTAGGATTCTTTTTAACTAGGACTATATGGTATAATTATAGTGAAAATGTATTATGTTATCAAATTCATGACAAGGAGGCTTACTAGGTTATTCTCAGTGACTTTTTTTTAGTATTTATTATGTATACAGTGTTCTGTCTGCATGTATATCTGCTTGCCAGAAGAGGACCCCAGATCTCATTATAGATGGTTGGGAGCCATAATGTGGTTGCTGGGAATTGAACTCAAGATCTTTGGAAGAGCAGCCAGTGCTCTTAACCTCTGAGCCATCTCTCCAGCCCCTCTTTTGTTGTTTGGTTTTTGAGACAATATCATGAGTACTCCAGGCTAGCCTCAAACTCCCTGTGTAGCCAAGAATGAACTCGAACCTCTTATCCCTCTGCTTCTACCTCCTGAGTACTGAGATTTTAAACCACCGTGAACTGGGCATAGAATCCAAGGCATTGTGCATGGTAGGCAAGAATTCTACAACTGACCTACATTCCCTATTCTTTATGCCTTTTTATACATATTAAATTAAACTATGTAATAATTTTTTAATTTATTTAATTTTATTTTATGTTCATCAGTGGGAAGGTGTCAGATCCCTTGGAACTGGAGTTACAGACAGTTGTGAGCTGCCATGTGGGAGCTGGGAATTGAACCCAGGTCGTTTTAGGAAGAGCAGACAGTGCTCTTAACCACTGAGCCATCTCTCCAGCCCCTATGGAATCATTCTTAATTGAATTCTATCACTGATTTCTCACTTTGAGTAGATATCCTGTTTTGTCCCAGTACAACTGACATTTCTCTTCTGTCTTCCACAAGAGCTAAGATGCCAGTTTTGTCCACCTATGACCCTTTCCTATTTTGCATTGCTCATGACCATCTTTCTCCCCTAGATGTGAACTCACTGGAAAAAAACAAAATCATGTATTTTTTTTTTCCTGAGCACTCCTAAGTTATTATCGTGTGAATGATAGAATGGGTAAAAACATCCACTAATTTGTGCTAGAAAGTTCTAAGATGTTTCTCTCCTCAGTGAGAGGAGCTTAAATATGATACATGTGGATAGACATGTCTTTGTTTCAAGTGACCCCTAAACACTTGCCTCAATATCTGTATTCTCCTACCACTTACGTAACAGAACTCCAAATTTATTCAAGATTAAAGAAGCAAAGATAAATGGCTATAGTTTTCGGCCTCCCTTGCAGCCATGAAATGAACAACTGGGGGGGACTTTCTTTCAAAGAGAAGAACTGGGCTCTTCTTTTTCACTTTCTTCCTCTTGCCGCCTAGAAAATATAGACATAATGCTATAATCTGACAACCGTCTCAAACTAGAGGACAGGGACCATCCTAAGAGTTAAAAGACTTTCATAATAATATGATTCCTTTAAAATTGAAATTTTCCATTTAGATCCAGCCTATCTGGAACGATAGTTAATATAAAAACTTTGAATGAGGAGCTGGATGCTGGCTCAGCAGTTAAGAGCTAATACTGCTCTTGCAGAGAACTTGGATTCAGCTCCCAGCACCCACATTGCAGCTCATCATTTGTAACTCCAATTCTGATGCTCCATCACTATCTTCTCACTTCCTCAGGCTCCTGCACATACATACATACACACACACACACACACACAGTGCACACAAATTCATGTATACATAAAATAAAAATAAATATTTTCTTTAAAATAAGTAAGTCTGGGCTGCAAAGATAGCTTAGTGGTTAAAAGTGCTTACTGGTCTTCTAAAAAACCTGGGTTTGGTTCCCAGTGCCCACAAAGTAGCTTACACCTCTTCTCTTTGGCACCAACCATATACGTGGTGTACAAACACACATAGACAAAATGCTCATACAAATATAAAATAAATGTTTAAAAAATAAGGTTGCATGAAAATTTTAGCTTTTTTTTTTAATTCAATAACTATGACTAAGCCAAAAAGACGTCTTATCAAGTAAAAGTGCTTGTTGCACACCCTCCTGACCTCCGATCAGTCCCACGAACAGGCAGTGAAAGAAGAGACTGACAAAGTTGTCTCTGATCACCATGCCATGGCACACAAGCACATGCACACACACACACACACACACGCACACACACACACTCAAATGAAAATAAATAATGTTTTTAAAATAAATAAAATTTTTAAAATAAATAAAAGAAAATTCACCAAATAAAAAAATGGCTGATATGATGTTCTTTTTATTACAAGTGCTTGCATTTCCTGTGCCATTTGATTGAACTTTTCCATCACAATCTTTCTCTTTTTATCAGCATATATTAATTGTGAAGATTAATGGGTTTTATTATGACTTTTTCATGTAAAAATGTAAGATTTAAGTCTGTTTTGAAAGGTTTTTTTGTTTATTTTAACAATGCTGGGGATCAAATGTTTATTTCTTCCATAAAAACTGCTTTGCATTTTATTTATTTCTGGATTGTACTACGGTTGTTGGTGAATAGATCTGGTACGGGAATTGTAAGACTTTTGTTTTATAAATGTGGGCTTGGGATGCTTCAAAGGTTCTGAAAGGCCTCTACCTTACGATGGAAAATCTCTGCGTTTATTACATTAGGCCAGTGTGACTTGGGAAAGGCAGTCAAAACGTAACTGTATTCTTGAATTATCTCAGTGGGTGTAAATTTCCTCCTGCCCTCTGGTTTGCAAATTACAGCAAATCTTGTGACATTTTTGTTTGCTTGTAAAAAATGGAAAGTCTTTTTTTGTTGTTTGTTTTGGTTTGGTTTTGGTTTTTCCAGACAGGGTTTCTTTGTGTAACAAGCCTGGCTGTCCTGGAACTCAGAGATGCACAGGCCTCTTATCTCCCAAGTGCTAGGTTTAAAGGTGTGCACTATTGTCACCTTAGCAAAAATAGAAAGTTTTGTGTTAATCCCAAAGATGAGAAGAGAAAAATCTACTGACCCAAGTCATCTTCGCGGCCAAATTAATTAAAAAGCAAGCAATTAGGTAAAACAAGCTTTTTTTTCTATTCGCATACACATGCTGCCTCCTTCTAAGTAGGGGTTCCAGAGGTCAGCATTTAAATTGAGGAAGACAAGGCTTTTATAGCTCCAGGGTAGGGGGTTTCCAAATGGAGATTTGGCAGGCAAAATAATCGGAGTTACAGGAGCAAAACATAAGCATTTATGTTAGCCCCTCCTGAAGCAAGGACATGGTTGCAAGGTGGGCATGACAAGGTAATCAAAACAACAGGTGGTCATATAACCTTTTGAACCAAAGGTAGGGTTGCAAGATGGTTAGAAGCAACTTTTTGAAACAATGGTTGCCAATCCTGGAACAGGCAGTAAAATATTTTGTAGTCAAGGTTACAGGTGGGGCATAGCCCAATCCTTGAGAAACAGAGGTTAATCATAAACAAGAACCAACCTAGTTTGTCTTTACTGTAAGATGGCGTTCAAGCCCAACATGGAGGCAGGCTGGTTCTTCACTTGCATCTTTAAATCACAAAAATTTAACCTCAATAGACACTTAGAAGGGAAAACTTTAGAGCAGTGTTTCTCAACCTGTGGGTCTTGGCCCCTTACAGAAGTCCTATATTAGATGTCTACATTACAATCCATAAGCAGTAGCAAAATTAGAGTCGTGAAGTAGCAACAAAATAATTTTATGGCTGGGGCGGGGGGGGGGGGGCCGGTGGTTCACCACAATGTGAGGAACTGTTTTAAAGTGTTGAAGTATTAGGAAGGTTCAGAACCACTGCGGTAGAGGAAAATGATGGGAACAGTTTTCTTTTTCTTTTTCTTACCTCCTTAACTTCTCTGCTCCTCAGTGGCTGGCATTAGGGATTCCAGGTTGGTGTTCAGGCAGAGGGAAAAAAGGAAAGGGGAGTAGGCAGGCCCTAACTGGGTGGACTGTCACGGCATGTACTCTCTGGGATTGACAGGTGTTGCTGTTGACTTTCTTGTGGGCATTTATGCGGGTTTCTCAGGGCTTGCTCACTAAAAAGTACAATGCCTTTACATTCTGTGATGTTGGCTATACATTTTATTTCTCTTGCTGCCACTTCTCCATTACTGTGAGGACTTACTTGTTCCATCTGGAGGAGGTATTTGTTTGTTTGCTTGCTTTTCATCTATACCATTTTGTTTTACAGCCCATCTGAGGATAGGGAGAGAAGGTATGAAGGAGCGAAAACATAGGGGATCTCCATATTGGCTTTCCTTCCTATGTAGCCTATATCTGGCCCATTGAATGCATTACGCAACCTTTCTTTTGACCAACTGAAGGAAGGGGATGGCTGTTCCTAATATAACTGGGTATATCCTCCCCAGTAAGGAAGGAGCTGCTAGGCATTCACTTTCAGGCCCTCAAAATTCCCTCAAGAAGCCTTCCCACTACAGTTGTCCAGGATTCAGTAAGAAGGCCTACACTGAAAGAGTAAATACTTGCTCTTCATCTTGCTGAGAGGAGGACATAGCAACACTCTCTAAAGAGCACCTGTCACACTCGCACTCTCTCTTTCCGCTGACTGACCTTTGTGGTTTTTAAGAACCACCTAGCCAATGGAAACTTGTTTTGAATTTCTGTTCAGTGGTCTGGCGCTTCACTCTATCACACCTTCTGCAGCCTGCTTAGGTCAACATTTCCTATTCAGCCTTCTGCTGTATTTCTTAAAGCTTTAAGATTCAAATAGCCAGGCTTACTTACAGGGATGTGTTTAACCCAGAATTGCACAATTTCCAATTTTTTTTTTTAATTAGAGCCTATTCTCTAAGCAAAAGGACTGTAAACCAATCGTAATGATAACAGTGTTGCCTAATATATGAAGTAAAAATAGGTATTTTCCTTTGAGGTCTGTCTACTAATGTTATCAACTGTTTCTTTAATTCATTCCCACATCCTCTCTTCCAATCTACTTCAAATTCCTGCAGCTACAAGAACCTTCCTCTATCTGTTAGGACTCTAAATTTTTCATCTCAAAATAAAATCTATTTTTTCAGAATATATATGTGTGTGTGTGTGTGTGTATGTGTGTATGTGTGTCTATCCTCTTTAAATATCAAACACTTCCTTAAAAATCAAATGTCCCTCTAGACATACGACTAGCTCCTCCAATTTGTAGAATAATTACATTGGATATTTTATGCAGCTTACTACTGAGTTCAACTTTTGAATACTTCAGCTCTTCTCCAAAGACTTTGGTTTCCTTCAAAATAGCTAAGCAGAGAGAAGAATCCCCGCCATGATTCCATTCTGACTCCCCCTCCTATCAGAATAAAACATAACAACCTTGGGTCTGGGGAAATGGCTCAGTGGTGAAAGAGCTTGCTACATGAAGACATGAGTTCAGATCCCCAGCATCCATATGCAAAGCCTAGTACAGTGGTGGTGGTGCACATCTGTAATCTCAACACTAGGGGACTTAGCAGATCCCCAGGCTTGCTGACCAGCCAATCTAGACAAACAAGTGAGCACCAGGTTTGGCTACCTATATTTTCTCAAAATATAAGATGGAGGGTCTGGCAAGGTGGGTTCAGCAGATGCAGTGTTTTTATGCAAGCCTGATGACCTGGTCAGAGCCTACTGTCTAATTTTCATTTGGTCACAGTGATTGAATCAAACATATCTTTATTAAGTATGTCTTAGTTGAAGTATCATTTACATATTAGGAATACGGCAATAAATTTGACAGAAAAGGTCTGGGCCCTCCAATATTTGTGGAAAACACCATAAATAAACAATTAAAATTAGACTTTCTAATGTCTGGCAATAGTCGGTGCAATGAAATAGAATAGTATAAAGGAGTAGAGTGTCTTATAGTCAGGAATGACCTTGGGAAGAGTATAGACAGAGCCTAAAGAGATGAGGCCTGGTTAGCAACAAATACCCAGAGATGACAGCTCTTGATGCTCTTGAAAAACAGCAGGAAGCTCTGTATGGTTGAGACCAGGATGAAAAGGAAAGTAAAAGGAAGCAGGTTTGGGGAATTAGTTGAAAGCCAAGGGGACAGAGGGTTTAGAAGACCACGAAAAATAGTTCAGATTTTATCCTAAATTGATGGAAGACCATGTTGAGTAGAGAAATAATAAGAATAATTCTGGTCTTTGAAAACCAGTGTTTCTGCAGTGTTGAGGACTGAAAGTGCAAAAGCAAGCCTAGAAGCAAGGACATGAGTTAGAAAGCTAGTTAAAATGACGGAATGAAACACAGTGGTAACTTAAAGCAGCAGAGGCATTGTGGCGCATGCCTGTAATGCCAACACTCCAGAGGCAGAGACAGGCAGATCTCTGAGTTCAAGGCCAGCATGGTCTACCGATTTCCAGGACAGCCAGGGCTACACAGAGAAACCCTGTCTCTAAAAAAATCAAAAAGGAATAAGTAAATAAATCTTAAAGATTACAGGAAAGTTGTACAAAATTTCCCCTTTAGTCACTTAAGAGTAATAAGCAAATACTAGGAGGTGGCTGAGCATATAAGAGCACTGGCTCCTCTTCAGGAGGGCCTGGATTCAATCCCCAGCACCCATATGGCTGCTCACAACCATTTGTAACTCCAGTTCCAGGGAATCTACCACCCACTCTGGCATCAGGGGGTACTAGCTATGCACAGATGCATCCACACATAGAATCCAAACATCCACACACATAAAAATAAATTAATTATTTTTTAAAATAAAATAACAAGAAAGCAATAACCAAGGTCAACCCAATAATAACATTATAAGAACATTTACCCTACCACTGTAGTGTTCATTATACAAATAAGGAAGGACATTTTCCTTTATAAGCATACACCTGAACACATACACACACATACACACACACATGCACACGCACACTTTCACACACACAGATGTGCATGCTCAAATCCAGAATTTTAGGGTCTGGAGATTTACCTCAGTTGGTAGGGTGCTTGCCTAGCATACATGCCTTTAATTCCAGCATTTGAAAGGCAAGGCTGAAGAATCTCCAATTCAAGGTCATCCTCAGCCACACAGAGAATCTGAGACTGGTCTGGGATGCAGGAAACAGGCTCTCAAGAGGGGGGCTGCTCCTCTGAGCATGGGTGGAGATAAGGATGCATGAGGATCTGCCTGCATGTGTTGATTCCAAGCTGTATCTTTGGCAGCTGGCCATGTACTGAGGGTTTGTTTGAGGGGGCTTCTCTACCCTAGCCTGAGCCTGGCTAAGCCCACGTACCTGGCCACACCTCAGGAACTACCTGTGGGTGGCAATAATCAGCAAGGGGTCTCCTGATCAGAGAGAAGCTGCCACTTAAAATGAGCCTGTGGCTGAAATTATTGTAGGTGCCTACAGGATGGTATGCAAGGCCCATGATACACAAACTGTCCACTTTGTGACCTTCAAGGGTGTGTGACTTCCCAAGAGGAGCTAGAGGGGGCCTTCCACCAGCCCAGCTGTTGAGGTAACCCTACTGAGGAAACTGGAGGCTTTTGAGCATCCCAGTGTTGTCCAGCTGAAGGCTATCTGTTCTGCTCCCTGCACTAAAGAAAGATCAAGGCGACCCTAGTATTTGAGCATATACACCAAGACCTAAAGACTTACCCAGACAGGGAAGCCTTGTTGTAAAGAGCCTAAGCTTTCCTTCGTGTGACTCACATTGCTCACTGACACCTGAAACCAGCGAACACTCTGGTTACTGGAGGTGGGGCAGTCAAGCTGTCCAAATCTAAAGCTTGGGGAAAACTGTCTGTCTGTTCTGCAATCTCTCCAGCCCCTGGCCTGAGCATGTATCAGCTAGCCACCCTAAGAAGTGTTTTCAGCCAGCACAGTCAGTGGTGCAGATGTAGAGGAGTCTGGAGGTGACCAGGAAGGAACAGTAGGGAGGCTCCCTTTATCCTTTCTGCATGCTTGAGTGGAGAGAATCCCACTGAGAAGACCTCTCCCTCTGGAGCCATGAGGATTTCTCCAGCTTTGTATCTAGAATATTTCAAACCTCACCCCTCCTTTTAAGGCTTACCCTGTTGACCTCTTTTCTCACTCTGATTTTCCCTTCTCTACATTGTGAGATCTCATTTCAATATCCTTTTTTTTTATTTTAATGTAAGCAAATAAAAGTAGACAGAAACAAATAAGAGTGATATATTGCCACCATGCAATCCTTGGGCTTTATTAAAGTCAGAGTGCCCTTTAGATATAAATGATTCAGTCAGGAATTGTGTATTTGCTTTCATCCATTACATCTCTTTGGTCTCCTTCACTTAGGAACAGTTGCTTACACTGTCTCCGGTTTTCATTACCTTGACTCTTGGGAAATTCACAAGCCTTTTATCTTAAGACATATCTCACAACTTGTGCTTCTGCAAGTTTCACTGTAATTATATTCAGATTAATAACTTCTGTTGGGGAGGTCACACAGAGATCCTGTGCTCCTTATACTATATCCTAGCAGGTAGTAGATGCACAACTTCAAACTTGTTTCAGTGTTGCTGATATTTATTTGAATCCTCTGATTAAAATGATATCTTATAAATGTCTCCATTTTGAACTTTTTGTTTTTCCTCTTTGTCATTAGCACTTTGTGTAAAGGCCGTTTGAAACTATCTATGATCACTCTTCAATCCAAATTACAACATATGCTTTTATTAACTTTTGTCTGTATTGACTCGTGATTTATTATTTTACTTAATGGCATCCAGTCTATTTCTGCTCTTGTTTCTTGTTTTTAATAACCTCCCAGGTCAGCCTCACACGTGGGATCCACCTTCCTCAGACTCCTGATAGGCATGTACACCATGCCTGGCTCTACTCTGCTTCTATAGTTCTTTAATTTAATGCTCAAATTGTCCAAAGATTTTGGCCACTGGAAACTCCCACAGGCTGACATTTTTTAAACATACTCCCCTATTCTTGGTGCAGTTTTCTTTTTGATGGTCTAGGTTTATCTTATGCTTTTGCTGCCCCAGCACTGGAATCAACCATTTCTCTAAGAGCCCTCCCTCCCTGACTGTTATCATGGAGGATCACGTTGATAAGCCCAAAACCAATACGCTCATTTGTCACTAAGATGTTGCTTCATGCTCCTGGGGCCTCTCAGTGGACAAGGCTAAGGAATATCAAGATAGAATGCAAGATGCATACGTTTAATGTATCAGTGACACTTTAGATATATATATGGTGCTAAACATGAATCACACAAATACCTTCTAATCTAGCAGCATGAGGACCATTCTAGTTGTCTTCTTTCCCATCTAATGGTGGAGAGCATTTATCCGGTGTTTTAATAGAATTATGCATATAGTTAACTCCTTTTACAGCAATAGATATTTCATTGCCACCACTACTCCCCTCCTTAAACTCATTGATGCCTTCCTCATCCCACTTAGCCTTTAATACCCAGTCCTGCCTGCCCCTCCTGTGAATGCCCTCCTCAGTCTATTTGATTTGTCTGTCTGTCTGTATGTCTGTATGTATGTATGTATGTATGTATGTATGTATGTATGTATGTTTTGTAACAGGTTTCCTTATATAGCACGGACTGGTCTCAAAATAATGCTGAGATTACAATAATTTGCCACCATGCCTGGCTCTGCTTATGTTTTCTCTGTGGATACCTAGCAGGCTATGTCAGGTTTCCCCTGCTCAGGCTATGGCTATATACTAGGAGACATATTTTGTAAATGCTGTTCTTTCTCACAGTGGGTTCCAAAACCATACTTAAGCTTCTGTGGCAGTCCCCAAGTCAGACCCAATACCAACCTGAGGACTTCCAAATCAAATCCCAGAAGAGAAATTAAGGGAATAGAAGAAAGATAAAGAGAAACATAAACTCCATACATATACATACATGCATACATACATATAACTTAAGAAAATTAAGTGTGTATGGTATATCATGTCTGTGTGCGTGTGTGTGTGTGGTGTGGTGTGTGTGTGTTCTGTGGATTTGGCTGAGAGCTCCTGGGGGAATAAAGAAAGAGAGAAAACAGAACTGAGTGCTGAGTCTCAGGACATTCCAAGCTTTGACATTTCTCAGAGTGGTAAGGAGGAACCAACAACAAAGTAAACTGTCAAGTGGCCAGAAACATAGGGGGAAAACCAAAAGAAGTCACTTGGAAGCCAACGGGTTCCAAGAAGACCATGTGCATTAGCTCCTCTGTGAAACCAGAGAGATGAAGACAGATCAGCACTGGGCTTAGTGACTTGAAGGTTAATGGTATGCTTGCTGCATCACTAGTGGAACAATGAATTCCAGTAGCCTTGCTGGAATAGACGCAAGAAAACACTAGAAATGCTGACATGGGGATAGAAATACAGATAATTCTCTTGACTTTTCTTATTAAAAGAAGTGAAGAAATGAAGCAGTAGCTAGAGTGTATGTAAGTTTAAAAGACTTCTTTATTAAATAAGAGATATTTTTGTATTTATCTATTAATTACCATACAGAAAAAAAAAAGAAACAAATTGATCAAGGGAAAATATATAATTTTAGGAACAAAAAAGAACTAAGGCCCAGGGCACAGGAAGAAAGTTATGTCTATGTCTCACACAAAACAGGAACAGTTCAGCTTTCGTAACATAAAGGGCAGATAAGACATGAGTAGGTGGAGCAGAAGTGGTGAGAGGATGGAATTTTTCTCTTCTTTCTCATTGAAAGAAGAACCAAGGTCAACAGCTGAGAATGAATATCAAAAAAGAGTGTTGTCTGGAAGAGTGGAAAAAGCAAATGACCTAAGGACGTGCAAAGAATTACTGAACAACACTGAGTGTCCAGTGGAGGCTTGAAGTCATAATTTAAAATTTAGTTCAATCAGCATGATAATTTGTTTTCTCCAGCTGCCTGGGCACTGAATAGAGGGGAAGCTGTGTTTCACCAGCTGGGGATTTTGCCAGGCCAATACCAAAAAAGAAAAGGGCAAGTGTATTGAAGGTCTGACTTCTCATAAACTATTTCGTGAATTTGTGTTAACCATATAAGGTTAAATGCATTCAAACAACAATTTAGCCAGGTGTGGTGGCACACACCTTTAATCTGAGCACTTGGATGTCAGAGGTGACGAGATCTCAGTGATTTTGAGGCCACTCTGGGTATATAGTCAGTTCAGGCATGCCAGGAATGCATAGTGAGACCCTGTCTCAAAAAACAAAACAAAACAAAACAAAAAAATTTTGGGGTCTCAAAAAATAAACAAACAAACAAAAAAAACAATTTAGAATAATTGTAGATTAACCATTATGATCTGTGTATATACAAAGATAAATAAAAAGGATAAACTGTATATAAGGATAACATGTATATAAAAAAGGATAAAAATACATAAATATATTCTTAACTACAATTTTCAATCAGAATTGGAAATAATATTGTTAAACAAATATTAGTTGTTTGGAAGTCAATATTGTTCTGCCCAGTTCATGAACCCGAAAGACCAGGAATAAATAGACTCCGCTGTAAATACATGAGGTTCTTTTTATTATAAATCATTACAAGCTGCAGCTTAGGCCCACACCCCCCACTGCCTAAGCGGTGAGAGCCCAGAGCCCCGTGCTCAGGTTAGTTGGGTGATTTAAAGATTCTGGTCCCTCCCAGCATGCCCAAGGCAGGGGCAATTCCTGTGTGGCAAGCATCTTTTGGTCAAAATGCTACATTTTGAGTTGCTTGGCTATAGGAAGGTCCCCAGACCATTAATGACCGTGGTGTCCCTCCCTAGGGGGATGGGCAAGTTTCCTAGCAACTGTATCTCTAGTGGGTGGGGAAAGAATGCAGTAAGGCAGTTCTTCCCCTCAGGGCATTCCTGGACTTCTCCACCCACCTAGTTCAGGTCTTAAATATTAATAATAGCTGCTAATTTTAATCTTTTTGGTCTCTCAAATATCACCATCATTATCTTCATCTTCATCAATATTTTTTAAGCTTTTTATTGTTTCTTTGTGAATTTCACATCATGACCCCAAACCCATTTAATCTCCTCCTCCCCTCCTCCTCACCCTCCATCCTTGCAACCTCACCCCCAGAAGAAAAAAAAAAATCTCATTGTGGAACCTATATCCAGGTACAGTGTGTCCCACAGGATACGCTTTTGTCCACACATCTTTACTTGAAAATGTTCATTGCAGTGAGTCATTGGTCTGGTTCAAGGCCTCTCGCTTCTGCTACACCATCAATATTGGAACCTCACTGGGTCACCTCTCAGATATTCTGTTGTTGCCCTGTTTCTGGAGATCCTGCAGCTTTGGGTACACAGGCCTGGCCCCTTGATGTCCTCTAGCAGTTCATAGATAGGGCAGATGTCGGTGTGGGCCAACATGAAACCCTGAATCTGGGCCTGGGTGGTAGCTGAGCTGGTCAGCCTGCCAGCCATCCCACGCCCTCACCACCAGAACAAGCTCTCCAGCACTGCCCAGGCTAGCCCACCCAATGCTTCAGCAAGCAAGGGGCAGAGCTAGCGCTCCTGACCTCAGGGTAGCTCATCTGTACTCATTCCAGTGGGGCCAGCTCTGTTGTGCTGCCCAGACAAGTTGCAGGGCCCACTCTCTGGAGCATTGCAGCTGGTGAGGGGCAGGGACAGCTCTCCCTCCTACCATAGGTGGCATATGAGGGTGGTGCAGCACATATATGGGGAGGGGATGCACTAGGGGGGATGGGCAGGAAGGATGTCTTTTCCTTGCCCACACGTCACACAGCAGACGATTAGCTCTTCCACGCTCACACCCTCGGGGCCAGCTCACCCGCAACTCTTGCAACCATGGCCAGCTCTACTGCGCTTCCTGCACAAGGGGCAGTGCCTGCTCTCCCAAGTATTGGAACTGTCAAGGGGCAGGGACAGCTCTCCTGCTCTTACACCTTTGGAGCTGGCTCTCCCATGATGTCCAAGTGAGAGGTGGAGCCAGCTCTATAAAGCCCTCAGACATCAACATGGCCGCAGACCGCTGCCAGATCAGGGACATCTGCCTGGCCTTTGGTAGTAACAGACCCCTGCTGCTGCAGGGGCACAGATATAGACATGGCCAGTAGCAGCACAGGCCAAGACCTCAGCACAGCCTTAGATGGTATCCCAGCTACTCACGTCAGGCTGCTCCTCACTACCCTTGAGTCTCCAGTTCTACCTCTCTTCATTGTGCACACACACATCCTTTCTGCTTCTCTCTCTCTTCCATCTCTCACCACTTACTTGCTCCTATTAGTGATGCCAGAGGGCCTTGGGCATTCTGGGGTCACTCAGGAGTGCTATGCCCTACCAGTGGCAGGAAGAAGGGGTTGTCTTGGGTGTGGTCTGCCAGCCTAGCCACATAGCAGTGGGCTAGGAGTCATCTAAGGCTCGCTCCCCATGCTGGCTGCATTGTGCGTGGCTGGGGATCATCTTGGGCATGGTCAGCCTGCCTGGGCCCTGTGGCCCTGGGCAGGGGTGATCTTGGGGGTGCTCTGCCCACCCAGACCTCATGGCCATCAATATTATTATTTACAGTACAGTTGTGGGCTCTGATAAATGCTATCGTTCTTATTATGAAGGCAGTTTAAGAATTTCTGGATTGAATTTTTTCCCTTTGTATCTGGGGTCCATTAACTTAAATTTTTCTACTCATCCTTCTGCCCCATTCTTAGACACCATTAGTTCAGCAATTTTATTATTTCACTGTGAGACAGTGTAACAAAGCCAATAGGGGAAAAAATAAAAACTGTGTACAAATACCTCTAAGATATCACAGATGACTCCACTTTTGACTTCAAGGTGTTCTTAAGAACTCAGTCTATTCACTAGGCCGACCAAGGCTTTTATATACCCATCCATTCAGTGGCAACTACTCAAACAAATGCCACGTGTTGTCTCAGTGGACAGACAAGAAAATTACTATGCTAAGCTTTTTGTCCTCATAAGTTTCCTGAAGAGTTGGCTGGGTGAGGCATACAATCAAAGAGCCCGATAATGAAGTATATGTGAGAATGTTTGGTGATACCAATGAATGCTATACTTATGCAGAATAGAATTCCCTTACACAGAGGAGGCATTGGGATTTGAACTGGCATGTGTTTGAAAGGTAAAGACTAGAGTAAGATCTACTTGCCAGAACAAACAAGAGCAAAACCAATAGAAGCAAAAGGGAGAAGTGGGTGACAAGAATAAAATGTTTAAAAAGGGGGCGGAGCCAAGATGGCGACTAGCACACACAGTTTCCGAGCTGTGGAGGAGATAAAGTTCTGAGCTGATGTGTGGAAGAACTTCTGAAGCCAGGGAAACAACGGAGAGACTCTCTAAACAACAGGGAACATCGCAGGAGGTGAAAACCTTGGTCTCGGGTCACCCACGGACTTGATTGGGGAAGGTGAGAAACGATCCTTTGATCTCTCGGCACTCCCCTCCCCCAGACCTCCCTCCTCCTCGGCACAGGCACAGCCGACTCGCCTTTCTCAGCGCAGACCTAACTGCCTGGGGCCTGCAGCCACTGAGGCGGAGCCCCAAGCCCTTTATCGGCAAAGGCCAGCAGTACTGTGTCTCGGAGCCCCAGATTCACTCGCGGCGGCTGCACCATCCTCCCAGGGCCCGAGTCTGCTAGACGCCATACTAGCTCCGCAGGAGCGCCATCACTGTTGGTACGGCCCGCCCAATCCCACAGTGACAGAGAATTCGCTATATAATCACCAAAACCAGACAAAAACGCCATACAAGCTAGACACACCAGGCGCTGGGCCTCCGAAGCTTGGAGAGCACAGTAAAGAGACCCCAGGACTTCCCAGAAAGCATCTGGACTAGCAACCCAGTCTCCAGTTACAGCGGGACTTTCTAACCTGGCGGCGGAGCAGCACTGAGCTGGCGGGGCACATCAGCCCTCCAGTTTAAGACTAACCAGGGCCAAACCAGAGAACAGAAAGGCTGATTACCCCGATTCCCACTGACGTGACCACCCTGAAATCTCCAGCTGCAGCAAGACCTCATAACCTGGCAGTGACAGCAGCACGGAACTGGCGGAGCACATCAAAGAAGCAGGGCCAAACCAGAGAACAGAGAGCCCAGATACGCCAATCTCTGCCAAGTGTCCTGCCTGTAAGTGAGTGCACCCTTGAGAATCTGCAGCTCCACTGATCCTGGGTTCTACTAAAACAGAAGCCAGGCATCGAACCCCCTCCCACCCATATACCCACTTTGGGAAACAGAGGGGCACTTGGAACATTGAAGTTCCTGCTCTGTGGGTCTAATTAAGGAGTTAAGGCAGTTAATGCCAGAAATTGCGCTGCGATCATCACTAGCGCCTGCGACATATACATTGCAGAGCCCCTCCCACACACTCAAGGGTTCAACATTAGCCATCACTCTGTCCCTCGAGACACACGCCCACACCCACTTACACACACACACACATATACACACACACGCACGCACGCTTGCATTTGCCTCTGTTTGCGCCTGCGTACTTTCCTCCCACAGGTACAGCTAGTCCTCAGCATACGCTAAGGACACGGGACCTCTCTCAACTTCCTGAAGAATTCTCCAGACTCGAGAGAGAGACAGTACCAGTCTGATCGGCAGAATCCAAAAACAAACAGGGAAGGTCTCAGACAAGCCAATGGCCAGGGGTAGGCGAAAGAACACTTCCAACATAAATCAGGACATCATGACTTCACCAGCAAACCCCAAAATCGATGGATACTCCAATTCATCAGAAGCACAGGAAAATGACCTTAAAGCCATGCTTGCTCAATTATTTGAGGCTTATAAGGAGGAAATGAACAAATCTTTCAAAGAGTTGGCCAGTCAATTGGAGGTAAAGAAAGAAGAAATAGACAAAACCCTTAAAGAAACACAGGCAAACATAGCCAAACAAATAGAGGCACAAGTAGAGAAAAAATTAGTGGCATACAAAAAGGAAATGAACAAAGAAATAGAGTCCATCGTAGAGAGACAGGAATCCAAATTCAAACACATAAAAGAAATGGTGCAAGGCATGAAAACAGAATTAGAATCAATAAAGAAAACACAAAATGAGAAAACTCTTGAGCTGGAGAACTTGGAGAAAAGATCAGGAACCACAAAAGTAAGCATCACCAACAGAATACAAGAGATGGAAGAGAGAATCTCTGGAGCTGAAGACACACTTGCAGAAATTGATACTTCTCTCAAAGAAAAAGTAAAATCAGAAAAATTCCAATCACAAAATATCCAAGAAATCAAGGATGCTATGAAAAGACAAAATCTAAGAATAATAGGAATTGATGAAAAAGAAGACTCCAGGCTCCAAGGTCCAGAAAATATTTTCAAAAAAATCATAGAAGAAAATTTTCCCAACTTAAAGAAAGAGATGTCCATAAATATACAAGAGGCCTACAGAACACCAAATAGACTAGACCAGAAAAGAAACACATCACGTCACATCATAGTCAAAACACTAAATCTACAGAACAAAGAAAAGATATTAAAAGCAGCAAGGGAAAAAGGCCAAGTAACATATGAAGGTAGACCTATCAGAATCACACCAGACTTCTCATCAGAAACTATGAAAGCCAGAAGGGCCTGGGCAAGCATCATGGAGACTCTAAGAGATCACAAATGTCAACCGAGACTATTATACCCTGCAAAGCTTTCAATCAACATAGATGGAGAAAACAAAATATTCCATGACAAAACTAAATTTACGCAATATCTATACAGCAAACCAACCCTACAGAAGATACTAGAAGGAAAACTCCAATCCAACGAAAACGAATTCACCCAAGAAAACAGGGCATACAGATAACATCCCAACAAAAATGAAAAGAAAACAAGCAATGAAACAAGGTAAGATCATCGACTCCATTACAAAAGGAACTAACATGCATTGGTCAATATTATCTATCAATATTAATGGACTCAACTCACCAATAAAAAGACACAGGCTAACAGAATGGTTACGGAAACAGGACCCAACATTCTGTTGCATCCAAGAAACACACCTATGCAACAAAGATAAACACTACCTCAGAGTAAAGGGCTGGAAAAATGTTTTTCAAGCAAATGGTTCCAGAAAACAAGCTGGAGTAGCCATCCTAATATCTAATAAAATAGACTTTCAACCGAAGTTAATCAAAAAAGATAAGGAGGGCCACTATATTCTCATCAAAGGAAAAATCCAACAAGAGGACATCACAATTTTGAATATCTATGCCCCAAATACAAGAGCACCTACATTCGTAAATGAAACAATATTAAAGCTTAAATCATACATTGATCCTAATACCTTAATAGTGGGAGACTTCAACACCCCACTCTCATCAAGGGACAGATCAACCAGACAGACACCAAATAGGGAAATAAAAGCACTCACAGAATCCCTAAATCAAATGGACCTAATAGATGTCTACAGATCTTTTCACCCAAACTCAAAAGAGTACACCTTCTTTTCAGCACCACACGGAACCTTCTCCAAAATAGACCATATAGTTGGTCACAAAGCAAGCCTCAACAGATACAAAAGGATTGAAATAATCCCTTGTATACTATCTGACCACCATGGACTAAAGCTGGACATCAACAACAACAGAAACAACAAAAAGCCGACACGCACATGGAAACTGAACAACTTACTACTCAATGACAGCTGGGTCAAGGAAGAAATAAAGAAAGAAATTAAAGACTTTCTAGAATTCAATGAAAATGAAGGCACAACATACCCAAATTTATGGGACACATTGAAAGCAGTGCTCAGAGGAAAATTTATAGCACTAAGTGCTTACAAGAAGAAATCCGTAACATCACATACAAACAACTTAATGGCCCAACTGAAAAACCTAGAAAAAAAAGAAGCAGATACACCCAAGAGGAGCAGACGGCTGGAAATAATCAAACTAAGGGCAGAAATCAATCAATTAGAAACAAATAAAATTATCCAAAGAATCAATGAAACAAAAAGCTGGTTCTTTGAGAAAATCAACAAGATAGACAAACCGTTAGCCAAACTAACTAAAAAGCAGAGAGAAACCATACAAATCAGCAAAATCAGACAGGAAAATGGGGACATAACTACAGACACTGAGGAAATCCAAACGATTATTAGGTCATACTACAAAAGCCTATATGGCACAAAATTTGAAAATCTAAATGAAATGGATAACTTTCTTGACAGATTCCATCTACCAAAATTAAGTCAAGATCAGGTAGAAAGACTGAATAGTCCTATATCTCCCAAGGAAATTGAAGCAGTCATTAACAGTATCCCCTCCAAAAAAAGCCCTGGACCAGATGGCTTCAGCGCAGAATTCTACAAGACCTTCAAAGAAGTACTAACACCAATTCTCCTCAAACTATTCCATAAAATAGAAACAGAAGGAACACTACCAAACTCATTCTATGAAGCCACAGTCACTTTGATACCTAAACCACACAAAGATCCAACCAAAAAAGAGAACTTCAGACCTATCTCTCTTATGAACATTGATGCAAAAATACTCAATAAAATACTTGCAAACCGAATCCAAGAACACATCAAAGATATCATCCACCATGACCAAGTAGGCTTCATCCCAGGAATGCAAGGGTGGTTCAACATACGGAAATCCATCAATGTAATCCACCACATAAACAAACTGAAGGAGAAAAACCACATGATCATCTCCTTAGATGCTGAAAAAGCATTTGACAAAGTCCAACACCCATTTATGTTTAAAGTCTTGGAGAGATCAGGGATACAAGGCACATACCTAAAGATAGTAAAGGCAATATACAGCAAGCCTATAGCCAACATCAAACTCAATGGAGAGAAACTTAAAGCAATCCCACTGAAATCAGGGACAAGACAAGGCTGCCCACTCTCTCCATATCTCTTTAACATTGTACTTGAAGTCCTAGCCAGAGCAATAAGACAACTAAAGGAGATCAAGGGGATACAAATCGGAAAGGAAGAGGTCAAAGTGTCACTATTTGCAGATGATATGATAGTATACATGAGCGAACCCAAAGATTCAACCAGAGAACTTCTTCAGCTGATAAACACCTTCAGCAAAGTGGCAGGATACAAAATCAACTCAAAAAAATCAGAAGCCCTCTTGTATACCAAAGACAAAAAGGCCGAGAAAGAAATTAGGGAAACAACACCCTTCACAATAGCCACTAATAACATAAAGTACCTTGGTGTGACTCTAACCAAGCAAGTGAAAGACCTGTTTGAGAAAAACTTCAAGTCTTTGAAGAAAGAAATTGAAGAAGATCTCAGAAGATGGAAAGATCTCCCGTGCTCATGGATTGGTAGGATTAACATTGTGAAAATGGCCATCCTGCCAAAAGCAATTTACAGATTCAATGCAATTCCCATCAAAATACCAACTCAATTCTTTACAGACCTTGAAAAAAAGATTCTCAGCTTCATATGGAGAAACAAAAAACCCAGAATCTCCAAAACAATTCTGTACAACAACAGATCACCTGGAGGTATCTCCATTCCCGATCTCAAGCTGTACTACAGGGCAACAGTAATAAAAACTGCATGGTATTGGCATAGAAACAGAAAGGAGGATCAATGGAATCGCATAGAAGACCCAGAAATAGACCCACACACCTATGAATACTCAATATTTGACAAAGAAGCCAAATCCATTCAATGGAAAAAAGACAGCATCTTCAACAAATGGTGCTGGACCAACTGGATGTCTACATGCAGAAAAATGATAATAGACCCATATTTATCACCCTGCACAAAACTAAAGTCCAAGTGGATCAAGGACCTCAACATAAAACCAGATACTCTAAATCAGCTGGAAAAAAAAGTGGGAAACAGCCTAGAACTCATTGGCACAGGAGACAACTTCCTGAACAGAACACCAACAGCACAGGCTCTAAGAGCAACAATCAATAAATGGGACCTCATGAAACTGAAAAGCTTCTGTAAAGCAAAAGACACTGTCATCAAAACAAATAGACAGCCTACAGATTGGGAAAGAATCTTCACCAACCCTTTATCTGACAGAGGGCTAATATCAAGTATATATAAAGAACTAAAGAAGCAGAAAAGCAACAAACCAAGTAATCCACTTAAAAAATGGGGAACAGAGCTAAAGAGAGAATTCTCTGTAGAGGAACATCGAATGGCAGAGAAACACTTAAAGAAATGCTCAACCTCATTAGCCATTAGGGAAATGCAAATCAAAACGACCCTGAGATTTCACCTTACACCCATCAGAATGGCCAAGATGAAAAACTCAAGTGATAGCACATGCTGGAGAGGTTGTGGAGAAAAGGGAACCCTCCTCCATTGCTGGTGGGAATGTAAACTGGTTCAACCACTTTGGAAGTCAATCTGGCGCTTTCTCAGACAACTAGGAGTAGTGCTACCTCAAGACCCAGCTATACCACTCCTAGGTATATACCCAAAATTTGCTCAAGTACACAACAAGGACATTTGTTCAACCATGTTCGTAGCAGCTTTATTTGTAATAGCCAGAACTTGGAAACAACCCAGATGTCCATCAACGGAGGAATGGATACAGAAATTGTGGTATTTTTACACAATGGAATACTACTCAGCAATCAAAAAGGAGGAAATCATGAAATTTGCAGGCAAGTGGTGGGATCTAGAAAAGATCATTCTGAGTGAAGTATCCCAGAAGGAGAAAGACAAACTTGGTATATACTCGCTTATATAGACCTACAAGACATGATAAACATAATGAAATCTACACACCTAAAGAAGATAATCAAGAAAGTGGACACAGGCGAAGGTGATTAATCCTCATTTAGAAAGACAAATGGGATGTGCCTTGAACTTATGACAGGAGTCTACCACAAAAGGCATCTGAAAGACTCTACCTAGCAGTGTTTCAAAGCAGACACTAAGACTCATAACCAAACCCTCGGCAGAGTGCAGGGAATCATATGAAAGAAGGGAAGTTAGTATGATATGGAAAGGATAGGAGCTCTACAAGGACCAAATATATCTGGGCACAGGGTCTTTTCTGAGACTGAAACTCAACCAAGGACCATCTATGGATATAACCTAGAACTTCTGCTCGGATGTGGCCTGTGGTAGCTCAGTAACCAAGTAGTTTTCCAAAGTAAGGGGGACACGGACTATTTCTAACAGGATCTCAAGGGCAGGCTGTTTGACACCTCCCCCCAGGGGAGGAGCAGTCTGTTAGGCCACAGAGGAGGACTTTGCAGCCAGCCCTGAAGATACCTGATAAAACAGGGACAGATGAAAGGGGAGGAGGTCCTCCCCTATCAGGGGACTTGGAAAGGGGCAGAGAGGAGACCAGGGAGGGAGTGTGGGGTTGGGGAGGGAATGAGGGAGCGGGATACAGCTGGGACACGGAGTTAACAAAATGTAACTAAAAAGAAAAAAAAAAAAAAAAAAAAAAAAAAAGGGTGGTTTCCTTCCAAAAAAAAAAAAAAAAAAATGTTTAAAAATTATTTGATGGCAATTAAAAAAAATACATTCAATCAAGTGTAGATAAAACATTACTGATTGGATGATTGACTGACTGGTTGATTGATTTCAGTGCTGAGAATTAAATTCAGAGCAGAGCAGGCAAGTATTCTAGCATTCAGCAATATTCCAAGTTCTTATGTTTATGGACAGTCCTGGGTGTAATTCTTCAGAATGACAACTTGTCTCTCTGATCTATTTCTAAATACCTAAAAGGGAAAGCTGGTCCGTTTTGGCTATAATATTGGCAAATCAGTTAAAGTGACTATTTCTAGGATGTATGACCTCATATAATAAATAAGATAATTTTTCATAGTTCAGTAGAGGGATAATAATACCATCTGTACTTTCCTTATAAAAATTTTATTTTTTAATATTAGTTACAGTTTATTAACTTTGTATCCCAGCTGTATCCTGCTCCCTCATTCCTTCCCAATTCCACCCTCCCTCATCTTCTCCCTACCCCTTTCCAAGTCCACTGATAGGGGAGGACCTCCTTCCCTTACATCTGACCCTAGCTTATCAGGTATCTTCAGGCCTGGCTGCCAAGTCCTCCTCCGTGGCCTAGCGGAGCTGCTCCTCCCTTGGGTGGGGAGGGGAGGTCAAAGAGCCCGCCATTGAGTTCCTGTCAGAAACAGTCCCTGTTCCTTACTACTAGGGTACCCACTTGGATACTGAGCTACCATAGGCTACATCTGAACAGGGGTTCTAGGTTATATCCATACATGGTCTTGGTTAGAGATACAGTCTCAGAAAAGACCCCTGTGCCAGATATATTTGGTCCTTGTGGAGCTCCTGTCCTCTCCAGGAAGAATTTTAATTTAAAAATTTTTTGAGAACATCATGCATGAGTACTGTATTTAAATCATTCATACCCTCAGCCCACCACCCAGCTTCTCCTATGCCCCTGCTTCCTTTCAAATTCATGACCTCTTCTTTATTATTGTATCATATAAATGGACTCATTATACACAAAGTGTATATACAAAAACCTACTAATATGTACATATTTGTATTGTATATGCACAGCACATTTGTTTTTTATTTATACATGAATATTTGAGTATGTATATTTGGGGTTTTTTTTTAATGCTTTGTGGGATGTAGAGGGTTTTTTTGTTTTGTTTTGTTTTTTAGTGCTCCTTACATGTGAAACTCCTATAAAGGAAAGATTTAAAAGTGTTAAAATAGTACTTTTAAGCCAGGCACAGAGGCACACGCCCATAATCCCAGTACTTGGGGAGGCAGAGACAGGCAAATCTCTGTGAGTTCGAGGTCAGCCTGGTCTACAAAGCAAATCCAGGACAGCCAAGGCTGCATAGAGAAACCCTGTCTTGAAAGAAAAAAAAAGTGCTTTTAAACTATAACTAGCCTTCAGAGAAAGCTTAAGTTTGTGTGAGCTGTATGGTAGATGAGAATACCATAATATTTTTATTTTATGTATTTTATGTGTGCATGCACATATACCATGGCATGAATATGGAGGTCAGAGAACACTCTTCGGTAGCCGGTTTTCCTCTTCCACCATGCCCATCTTGAGGATCAAACTTGGGTCATCATGCTTGGCTGCAAGCACCTTTCCTTGCTGAGCCTCTTTCTGACCACAGTGATATTTTTGACAATACCAGATGACTATCTTGACCAACATTAGATTCTCTATCAGTCATGCTTTGGTAGCCAATGTGCACTCTTTCCAACTTAAAGATGTTGAAAGTCTCCTTTCACGTGTATACTTTGGGAGTAATTAAACAAAGAAAAAAATGTGTTCTATAATACCCAGTTAGTGGGGCTTAGAGAGCTGGCTTGGTAATCAGGAGAGCCTACTGCTCTGGCAGAGGACTGGGATGGGTTCTCATGCCCCGCACTGGGAGGCTCACAGCCTCCTGTAACTCCAGCACCAGAGGACCCAGCATCGTCTCCTGGAGTGCATGGCCACCTGTGCTTACATGCTCACAAAATTAAAAAAACAAAATCTTTCATTAAAAAGAAGGTACTAGTAGAAAATGAAATGTTTTGGAAAAGCAATTGTGCATGCCTGTGTGTGTGTGTGTGTGTGTGTGTGTGTGTGTGTGTGTGTGTAGATCAAAGACAACTTCAGGTATTGGTCCTCACCTTCCACCTTGTTTGAAATAGGGTCTCGTTGTTGTTAGCCACTGCATAGTTCAAGCCTGTTTACAGTGATACTCTTTCCACTTTCCATCCCGTCGTAGGAGCCATGGGATTACAGACTCTGGTTACCACGCCCAGCTTTACACGGATTCTGGAGAATTGACCTCAGACGCTCACAGTTGCATAACAAGTCTTTACCCAATTGAACCATTTCTTCAGAAGAAAAAAAAGTCAGAAGGATTATATGGGTTAAAAAGTAAGAAGGGGGACGGTGGAGGTAGGTAGAAGGAGGAGAGAGAAGAGCTGGAGAAGCAGGGTAGGAGGCAGATAAAGGATTAATGGGCTGGAGAAAAGGCTCCAACCATAACCGTTTACATCTCCCCTCACCCCACCCCTGTGTGTGTGTATGTCTGTGTCTCTGTGTGTGTATATTTGTGTGTGTGTGTGTCTGTGTATGTGTCTGTGTTGTGTGTGTGTGTGTGATGCCAGGAAGGTGCTAAGAGTCTAATTCAGGTCCTCCAGAAGAGCAACAGCCAATACTCTTAAACTCTGAGCCATCTCTCCAGCCCCCTGTACTGTAATGCTTTAATTTCACCATGTGCCAGTGATTTGTTATATAATATAGCATAGAGAAATATTTTTTCCTTATAATTGATACCCCTTTGAAAACTGATGTTTGTCCATAAACGTTTCATGTGTGCACATGTGCCTAAATGCATTGTCTCCCAGATTCTTAGAATGTGGAAGTTACACACACACACACACACACACACACACACACACACACACACACACCAAGCCTCTGAATTATGCATCTGAACTTATGAGTGGAAAGACTGCCTTGGACCCCATACCTTTCCTGTAATATTCTAGACTTAAACATGGAAGATGGGAAGTATGCTTTTGAGAATATTCAGATCCATAGACTACTAGAAGGGAGAATGACTGATTCAAACGATTAGCAGCAGAAAACTGATGGTGTCATCTACTAGGCAGAGAATGCCTTCCTGAACAGCAGAGCAGAGGTGGAGAAACCCAGAACATGCGTGGTACACTTCCTTTCCTCTTCTTGCTTTTCCCAAATATATTAGGGAAGTCAATCATAGTGTGTAAGAACAGCATTTCAGAGAAGTCTATGAAGAGAAGCTTTCCAAGTAAGAAGGCATTTAAACTGCATTTTAAAGAAAAATTTCATCAGCTGTCTAACAAGCCCAATGAAAATCTTAATAACCAGAGTTTAGGGAACTGAAGTATAGGTAAGTGAATATATTTCCCCCTAAATAAACATGAAGCATATGGTCTGGCATTTAATTTGGCAATAGGACAGAATACCTGAAATTGGGACTCTCTAAAAAAGAAACAAAGAACATATGGTCAGTGGAGGCTCAGGGAATAGCTGGGTGAAAGGTCCTAAGATGTGAGAAGAACGAGGCAAAGAAAGGATGACTGAAACACTGAAAGTAAAGGAATGTCTAATGTCCTTAACACTGCTTCAGAGTCCTAAAAATAACGTGGAGATGAGAGTACCAACAAAACCCCTAAGAGTGTCTTCTCTGGTGTGACTGATATCAACAGCCTCCAGCAACACCCAGGGAGTAGGCTGTTGGAGTGGGTGATGATGGATTTTGCAGTAATATCAGACCTTAAAGACAGCAAAGCCCAGTCAGATGTAGCAACACGCCCCTGGAATCCCAGCTTTCCAGAGGTAGAAGCGGAAGGATTAGGGCAAGTCTGAGCCTAGGCTACAGAGCAAGCTCCAGGCCAGACAGGACTCCACAGGGAGACCCTTTCTAATAAGAAAACACAAAGAAAAGACAGCAAACTGTTTAGAAAATAGGCCACAAGCACTGCTGCAGCAATACTGCCTCTACTTCCTCTAAATCCCTACTTTGCGACAAGTGGCACTGTCTTAACTATTTTACTCAATGTGCTATATGCTCTTTAAATAGAAACTCTCCTGAAATATGATTTGTAAAAGGTAATATCCTTAACCTAAGGAGGAAGCCGGTAAGATTAGTTTTGCTCCTGCTTACTTAATTTTTCCTATATTGGTACAAATTTCCAAGCTTCCACATGTAAAATAATAACCCAATCTGAGCAAAGTGTTTTTTGGCAAAAATAAAAATAATTTTTTAAAAAAATCTACATTTTGAAAATCTAAAATTTCTGAGAAGGGAGTAAAAGAATAATTATCACCTAGAAAGCTACTGGAGAAAGGAAGTAATTTATAAAAATCCAAATAGCTGGATGAGAACAGCAAACCAAATGATAATAATTCTGGGAGAGGCAGGAGGTGATAATTGCTTTCAGAATTTGAGTTTGCTTCTTTGTATTTCTACATGTGTGTTTAATGTCACATCCACATAGAAGAAAAATGAACTCTTCCAGGAGCCAGAAGAAAAGAAAAAAAGAAAGAAAAACACTCACAAAAGAAGAACACAAAGCCAAAGATAAATCAAAATGTGTAACCTCATTAGTAACCAATAAAAGGAATATCTAATTTGCTGACAATAAAGATTGACAAAGAGTTGATGAGGGTAGAAGTAGGCAGTTTCATAGGTAATAGTTGGAAGGCAATATGGAAAAAAAATATTGGGAAGGCTTAAAAATGAACATCTTTTATTTTAAAAGCCTCCATCTCTAATATTTGCTTTTGAGAAATGATCAGAAGTACTCAATGATTAAATATTCAGTTTTAAATAGTATTGTCTTTTGAGCTGACTAGTCTTATGTCAACTTGACACACAAGTTATCTGAAAGGAGGGAAACTTTAATAAAAACATGCCTTCAAAAGATCAGGCTGTAAGGCATATTCTTAATTAGTGATTGATGGAAGAGGGCCCAGCCCATTGTGGGTGGTTCCATCCCTGGGCTGGTGGTCTGGAATTCAATACAACTCTGTGGCCTGCCACTGGATCGCTTCCTCCTAGCTGGGCTGCCTTGTCAGGTCAGGCCCCAGTGGGAGAGGATGCACTTAGTCCTGCTGTGACTTGAGGTGCCTAGGGGGGTTGATACCCCTTGGGGCCCTCCGCTTCTCTGAGAAAAAAGCGAAGGGGCTTGAGGGAAGGACTGGGAGGAGAGGAGGGGTCTGGAATCAAGCTGTAAAGAAGTTAACTTAATAAATAAATGAAAAAGAAAAAGAGGAGGGAAGGAAGGAAGGAAGGAAGGGAGGGAGGGAGGGAGGGAGGGAGGGAGGGAGGGAGGGAGGGAGGGAGGGAAGGAAGCAGGCTGATGCACTGACACCTAAGGCCATAGTGATGTCTGTGGTCTAAGCTGCCTCCAAGGACCTTAACTGATCCATGGTGCTGCTGCAGCCAGGGGTTCGTGGTCTGTGTTGTTGCCAGATACCATGTGAAAGCCCATGATCCAGGCTCCCGCTGACTGTAAGGAGCAAGGGAGCTACTTTTTCAGTGATATTGATGGTTGCAGACATACAGTTGAGAAAGAGGGACATGCAAGGCTTCTGTGACAACCCCTACCCCTTCTCCCTCAAAACATAAGTAGCAGCCTAAACAGGAAGCCATCGAAGAGAACTCTTAGAACGTGTGATAAGAATGCTGAAGTTAGCTCTCCACAATTGATGGCTTCTGGAGCGGGGGTGGGGGGGTGGGGGAGAGGAATGATTCGGTTCTATTTAAGAAGCAGGCCTCGGAGAGTTTGACCATGGTCCAACAAGTATATAAAGAACACAAATTGGACTTTTTTTTTTTTTTTTTTGAAGGAGGGAGGTCACAAGGATGGAGAGGCAGAGATGGAAATGTGGGAAGAGAGGGAATAAGTGTGGTCAGAATGCATGGCTTGAAATTCCCAAAGAATCAATAAAAATATTATGTTGGAAAAAGAAGAAAAAAGCCAGCTGAGCAAGCCAATGGAAACAAGCCAGCAAGCAACACCCCTCCATGGCCTCTGCATCAGCTCCTGCCTTCAGGTTCCTGCCCTGCTAGAGTTCCGGTTCTTTCTTCAATGACGAACAGTAATCTGGAAGGTAGGCCAAATAAATTCTTTTCTCCCTAACTTGCTTGTTGGTCTTTGTGCTTTGTCACAACAATAGAAACTCTAAGTCATCTATTAAAGCTAAAATATCCAAGCCAGAGAGTGGTTGTGCACACTTTTAATCCCAGCACTCAGGAGGCAGAAGCAGGTGGATCTCTGACTTTGAGACCAGCCTGGTCTACACAGTGAGTTCTGGACTTCCAGGGTTACACAGAGAAACTCTGTGATGGAAAAACAAAAAAAGAACCTTTGATATCCAGCAAAATCTATTGCTGACAATATACTATGAAAGTGTGAAAGCATGTAAAGTGATATGTAACTGGAAAGAAATTCATAATACTGTTATAAAAAAGATTCTGAAATAATATATACAGCTTGACTACTAACATTTATAAGTTAAATAATCACAGATATAACTATATCTTAATTGAAGGCTTTCTTTCCAAAGTACAGAAAACCAAAGTATAGATGTCACAAAGGTGAAGCTGAGCCAAGTATGGAGGCACACATGTGTAATCCCAGCTTTCAGGAGATTGAGGCAGGAAGATTGTGAATTTGGAGATGGCCTAGGTTAGAAAGGGGTGGGAAGAAGTCACAGTAAGACCAAAATAATACAGATGGGAGCAAAATGTAGCAACTTTACTTTTAACTGATTTTAAATTCTACAATGTTTGTTTATCTCATTTCCAAGAAAATAATAGTCTCAACCATTCTCAATATCTCAGGATCTCAAAAACAAGAACAGCCATTAATAATACCTTTTCTGAATTTTCAAAATAACAAAATGTCTTAACGGTCAGTCTGTAATAACTGTGCTTGCTGAATTGTGTCATTATTCATAGAACCATGGTGAGGCACAGGTTCCCAAGCCTTGGGTTGTCTGTTGTACTCAAGTCTATTAAAGGAGATTGTCAAGGCAATCATGATGGCATGCAGCTCCCATCCCAGCATTTGGAGGCTAAGGAAGAAAGAAAGAGAAGGGGAAGGAAGAAAAGAACAAAGGAAGGAAGGGAAAAATACTATTTGAGCTGTTATAACAAAATACCAGACTACACAGATGATTTAGGGAAAAAAAAAATCTCTGACTTCAAGATCAAAATACAAATGGTTTAACATCTAGTAAAGGACAGTTACCTCATTCATAGAGCGTGTCTTATCACTGTGTCCTCACATAGTAGAAAAGGCAAGGTCACTCACCATCTAAGGCCTCTTATTTAAGGGCAAAGATCCCTGTCAGGATGCTATGTCCTGATGTCTTCACTCTGTTGTTTATGTTTTAACATATAAACTGAGGGGCGGGGGGAAGGACAAATCCACAAGCATTCAGACTGCTGCAGAGATTGAGTTATACATCTTTGTGTTTTGTTTTGTTTTGTTTTGTTTTGTTTTGTTTTTTAAGGCATTGAGAATTGCTGAAAGGGTTGGTGGGGAGGATTGAAGCTAAATCATAAGAATAAACTCTCCACAAAGCTACAGAGTTAATCTGAAGAAAAATGTTGAGTAATAGGACCAAGTGTTCTGATTTTCTTGGGTCTGAGCAGTTTCCATGTATTTGAGAGATTTCTTGCTAAAACAGAAAATGTCTTGGAAAGTCATGTACCTACAGCTGGCATCACAAACCTCGAGAACTAGGAAATGTACAAAATACAAAAGTATTGCCTTTGATCACTTCTCCACCTGGAACTCAAGTTTGCTGCAACAAGACTGCCATTAGCAAAAAGAGAGAAAGCAAAGAGGGAGACAAAAGAGAAAGAAAAAACCAAAACTACACACAGAGACAGACAGAGGACACTGCTTGTATCTGTAAGTTCTAGAACAAATATCTGCTTGAAATGCCCAAGTCCCTCCCTGCAAGGGAGACAGAAAATCTGTGTAAAACTGTGTGATACTAACAAAATGGCCTACAATAACATCATAATAATTGGCTACATAATGGTAATATACTACACAGCTCTGTGATAGGAATAATCTCCTTAAATATTACAAATTTAGACTTTCTGGCTTTGTCATCATTTTAAAACATGCCCCATTTCTATTATTTACCTAGATTTTTTTCTGTTGCTTGTAATATCTCTTGAGGAGAAAAATAATTATACAAAGACTCCGGTGTTTGCCAAGAAGAAATGGATTTTAATGGAAACCTTTTAAGTAGGACAAACCTTAATAAGAGCAGTAATGGACAGTGTGCTCTGAAGAACTAACTCTTTAGCCTTCACTCACATTTATTGTGGTTAAATGATTTGTGAGCAAAGAATTTCAAGACAGGGTTTGCATCTATTTTTCTTTACTCTCATTTCTCTTGCACAATGCTTTTGGACGAACACATTAAGACTTTTTAATTTTGTCTTTATATGTTGAACTATAAAATGAGAATGCTGATAACAAACCCACGATACAGTTTTTAACTAATGAAAGATAAAATAAATAACAAAACACTAAAACAAGAATTCTGGTTTTCCCTTTCATGATGCAGTGTCAGGCCTTGGCCATGTCACTGAACAGTCGCATAGCTCAATTTCCTCAGATATAAATAACTTTAATGCCTATACGGAGAACCTCCAATGATGTATCTGCAAACATTTTAAAATTCTAAAACAATAAATGAGAACCATAATTAGGTTATGTCTTATGTCATTTAATATTAAATATAGAGACAGTTTCCTTTGATTTTTATCTAAAATAAGTCTCTGAAGATCAGTCTAAAGTCTTTTAATTTCATGGTTATTTTCCACATGGCAGATTTTCTTAAAGATTTATTTTAGAGCTGAGTGCATTGGTGCATGCCTGTAATCCCAGCATTCGGGGAGGCAGGGGCAGATGGATCTCTATGAATTCAAGATCAACCTGGTCTACAAAGTGAGTTCAGGACAGCCTAGGCTACCCAGAGAAACTCTGTCTCAAAAAAAAAAAAAAAGTTTTATTTTTATCTGTGTGTGTGTATCTGTGTATGAGTTTGTGCACATTAGTGCAAGTGCCTACCAAGACAAGAAAAGGGAGTCATCTAAACTGGCATTACAGTGGTCGCTAGCCACCCAGTTTGTCCTGGGAATCAAACACCAGTCCTCTACAAGAGCAATGAGTACTCTTTCCCACAGAGCCATCTCTCCAGCCAGTGTGACAGATTTCTAAATAACAATTATTAATGTTTTCTTGCAGTGACTGTTTCCAGGACTCTTATTTTCTCTGAAGTTTTCTGAATTACATTTATGTTCCTTTGAATCCTGGAGATGTTCTTCTGAGATTTGCTGTTTGTTTATTTTAAGCTATGATATTGAAAACGAGATTCTGTCTAGGGGACAACCAAACAAAAAGCAGGAGAGTGATTCCACTTAAAATAACAGCTTTCAAACACTCTGTTAGAAGCATGGAGAAGAGAATGTGTTGAAGGAGATTTACTTGACAAATGCTCTGTATCTACTTTGTGAAATTACCCAAGTGCCTGAGGACTAGAAAAATACGGAAATACCCACTATGAAGAGGCTCCTTTGTATCTTCCCCTCTGGCACTTTAGTGTCTGGATAATACAATAACTCTCTAGAGCTGTGAATTTATAGATTGAAAATTGCTGATGCAGGATAGCCTTATGATGAATCGTGATACCAGACAGGCAGGATGTTATTTTGGCAGCTCCGTAACAAGGGCTCCTGAGTAGGAAAAAAAAAAAATATCTCAAGACTACTCTTCTACAGAAATTCTGCTGTTTCTCAAGTTTAACTGTCTAAACCTAAATAGGATTCGCCTTTCTATTTTTTAAACCTCGCTCAACAAAGTGAAAGCTGAATTTACATGCCAACCAGTCTTTGCCTTTTATCCATCAACACCTTAGTTGCAGACGGACTACACTGCTGGCTCACTTAAGAGGGATGACGCTTCCTGACTTCCTCACACCTCTTCGGCATGCGTGACTAACAGGAGGTTATAGTAGGGCAAATGATCCGAGGAAGTGGTGACGCCCGGCGCCCTGGCTGACCTTGACAATCTCTTGCATTCTCTTCCTAGAGAATGTAATTTTATTAGCTATACTACACCCTAATATAGCTAATGAGTACAGTAGTGCGGTTATCACTGAATAATGTGCACTATAGTAAGTAAGAACTATGTGACCTATCTTGCCCAAAATAAGTTCTCAAGACTAGTTTTTGCCTTAGTCTGTCTGAGCTGCTATGATGGTTTGCACGGAATGCATAATTTATGAATAAAGAAAGTTTCTCACTGAAGCTAAAAGTGCAAGTCAAGGAGTTGACAGGCTCATTGTGCAGTGAGGATCCAGTCTCTGCTGGCAAAGTGGTAGCTTTGATAACTTTTATATGAATGCTGAGAATGTAACATGGTGAGAGGTGAGAGGGCCAAAGGAATGCCTCCTACCACCAAACCCTTTTGCAAGAACACCCAATCCCTCCTAAAAGAGGAAAGTCCTGTGGCCCAACCACCACCATATAAAAGCAGGCACCTCCCAACACCATGTGGACGTCATCTGCATTTGGGAGGTGATGCAGTTAAACTGTAGCATAAGTCATGTGTTTCTTTGTGTTTTGTTTGTTTCTTCCATCTTTTCCTCTCTCTTTCTTCTTCAATAATTGTTGCCTGCTAAACTTTATTTATTAGTTTGTTTATTATTTTTGTTTGGTGAATCAGAGGCTTACTATGTAACCCAGGATAACAAGTAGCTTGTTTTGTAGACAAAACCAACCTTAAAGTTCATTTGACCCTCCTGCTTCTGCCTCCCAAGTACAGGGCTTATAGGTGTGTACCAGCCACCGTGCCCAATTAGTTTAATTTGGTTTTTGATGGAGAGTGGGGTGGGGGCAGAGTTTAGGTTACTGGCAGACGAGCAGATCTCACTGATAAAGTAAAATAATCAATCCACGAAGTATTATTTAATTATTAACCAGGACTAAGAAAAGAGCTTCACTTAGTTCTACTTGAGACTTAAATGTTTGGAATACCAGACATCAATATAAGGAAAAGTAATAGGGGTGGAATGATGGCTCGAGGACCACTGCTCTTCAAGACCTAACTTCATTTCTACTACCTATGGGAGGCTCACAAGAGCCAATAACTCTAGCTTTAGGAGATCCTATTTCTGGTATCCTTGGACACCCACACACATGGAGCATAGACATAAAAGTAACAATGAAAAATCTTAACAATTAAGAAAAAATACGTGATTATATAACTATAAACATGTAGATGAAATAATTCCTAACCTCAAGGATGTGATGACTAGTAACACTTTATAACTTCTGACATTTTGTTTTGTTTGGTTGAGGTTTAGGGGTTGCTTTTTTTTTTTTTTTTAATTTGTTGTTGCTTTGGGTTGCCTTGTCTCATATGTACTGCGTAACACAAGTTGGAAACAATCTTCCTTCGGAAGTTTTAGGCCATTTCTCTATTACTTTCTGCATTCTGAAATTGCTACTGTAAAGACCAAAGCCACTCTGATCTTTGCCTTTTTTTTTTTTTTTCTGGAAATTTGTGGGATTTTGGTTACTGCTCTGGAGAAAAGCACAGACTAAGCATCCAGCCAAAGGCTACACATGGGAAACCCCAGAGTCAGAGCCTGAAGAAATGAGAATCAACTGATGGAATCACAGTAAAAATCAATGAGGCATTTCTAGTTGTAAATGGCATTTGGCAAAAACCTCTGACTCAGCCTGTCTCAAATGCTGCCTGAAACACATAAAAAGATTGAAAAGGACGAGAAACCTATGCCAGTGCAGGCACAAAAGTTAACAAGCTGCTCATTGTTCATCACTGGGAGGAATTACCCTAAATTATCTGGCTGAATGAGGTTGGATTTAGAGAAACCAAACTGGTGACCTCTCCACCCTCTGCTTTATGGTAAACAACATAACAGGCCACCAAAGAGATCGTGGAAGGCTGAGCACCCTCCCTGCCATGGTCTGCTCGCTGAACGAAGACAGGGTCCTTTTAGCGCTACCAACCGCAGTGTTGGCCCTTTTTTGCCTCCAAATCCTGAAGTTCTGCTTTGGGATACAGTAACAGTGCAGTTAATCGGTGGCTGTCATCCTTCTGTACTCTTGGAGACTGGAACTTCCAAATCTCAGTGGAGATGGACAGTAGATGGAGAGACAGCATTTTCCATTTGCCCTTACAAAACTGGTCCTGTGACTATCCACAGGCGCAGTGCTCACCATGGTGCCTTCTGACGTGACAGTAGCCTATGGGTTCCATTAGTTTTATTATCAGAGAGTCTGTTAGTTCCCATTCCTCAGACCGTGACATTACAATGGTCAATCAGAGTTAGGAAGTAGAAGACACTAAAAACATTCTGACATGGGAATGTTAATTTGGCCAGTTATTAGAGATCTAAAATTGGAGCCAGGGGAGACCTACCTCTCCTATTTAAATAAGTGATGGCTATATTAAATACAAACAAACAAACAAACAAACAAAAGGAGGCTTTTAAGATGGCCCAAACTACCTTAGGTTTTAATAATTCCCCTTCATATTTAACACTGAAAAACTATCACACATACACTTACGGTTTTATCTTTGGGTTAACATTCCTGAGGCTGTGTTCAGCTCAGAATGACATTTCTAATGTTTTCTCTAGCTACAGCTACCTAAGGTCAGTCATGCCTGACAGCCTTTACAAGAGGTCCATTTCTTAAATTGATCAACCCACACATTTCATGTTTTCGATTATTGTTTGCTCTCTCTCTCTTTCTCTCTCTCTCTCTCTCTCTCTCTCTCTCTCTCTCTCTCAGGGCCTCTTGGCATGATGCTTAGAGTTCAGTTCCCTTTGTGTCCTATCTGTAGCTGATGGCCAGTCTGCTTACTTGCATGTAACCTTCCTTAGAGCCATAATATATACCAACCTCTCTTCTTGTCCCAAGAAAGAAAGAAAAAATAATATCAAGAGGGAAAAGGAATATAATCTGGAATATTAAATTTTACTTCTCTCTGAAAATGATTTTCCAAGGAAATAGATTCATCTTTTTAGAAAACTGACATTCTCAGTAAAAACAAAACAAAACAAAACATGAAGTTATTGCTGGTACAAAATAAAGCAAAATAACAAGAGAAGAGACAAAACCGATGCTGAGACTCATGAGTGTGTCAGGAGCAATCTAGGAGAAACTGGACAGGAATAATAGTAACTCACAGACAAGCTAAATAAAAATTTCTTACTTACTATAACCAAGAAAATAAAGAACTCGGGAGAGGATTTCCTTGAGTCACATCTCTTTCTTTCCCTGAAACACCATCTTATTTTGAGGCCAGTAATCATGATTTCTCCTGGCCTCATTGGCTGTCCTTCCTTCCTAGGTCACCTTACTCAACCTGATCTCAAAATCCTGAGTCCGGCTCTTGCACCTCTTTTCTTATCACACTCTCTGTTATTACAGCTAATCTTCCTGTTTAAATATAAGCTATATCCTAAAAATATCTATCTCCTCAAGACCTACCTTAAGACTCCCACTAACACAGGATGTGGAGGCATATGCCTTTAATCCCAGCACTGGGAGGCAAGATTGGCAGATCCCTATGAAGTCAAGGTCAGCCTGGTCTACAAATTAAGCTCCTGACCAGCCAAGGCTACATATTAAGACACTGCCTCAAAAAAAAAAAGCAGTAGACTTTTCAAGGTGTCCTTAGGCCTAAACACACATGCACACACAAACACACACACACACTAAATAGCATAAATTTTTTTAAAAAATTGAACCCATGATCCCGGTTGGTGGTGCTGTTTGAGGAGGTAGTATGCATGTCGCATGCAGTGTTTTGTCACAGCAACAGAAAAGTAGTTCAGAGAGAAAACTGCAGGGTCTATGGAAGAGAGAAAATAGTATACACGAAAATACGGGTGGAGAGCATATTGGTAGTGCTTTCTAAAGGTATCACTCCAAGGAGAAAATTCATGTGAGTTTTAATATGACAAACTTCATCAATACAAATATGGAGATTAAATGTTGTTTACATCTGACTTTTAACAAATGTTTTTGTTTTGTTTCGTTTTTAGTGAGCCTGGCTAAAATCTTGACTTATAGTGAGTGAGACTGAAATGACAAAATTTATTTCATATAGGAATGAAATATAACAAAGAAAATGGCCAAGTTAGAGCAGATATGTTCAGCTATATAAAGTATGCTTCCTAGTGGCTTAGAAGCTCCGTTCATCAAACCATTAGAATTACAATAAGAAAATGTTATTTTCTTAATTAAATTAAATTAAAAATAAGAAAAAAATGCTAATAGTATGCCTTGTTTATGAGGAAAGATCTTGAAACTCCATATTAGCTTTCCTTTGTAGTCAGCAATTATGGTAGGAAAGTTTGCCATAAAATTGGACATCCTTGATTTCAGAATAATAGGCTCCAAGAGAAGGAAGCCAAGTGGCAGCATTTTAATCATTGGAGACAAGAGAGATGCAATTACCACATTAAACTTCACTGAGGAATGTTAATCAAGTGTCTTAACTCAAGAGATTTCTGGCAGTAATTAACAGTTACAAGATCCCTGGCAATGAGATAGATTAATGGGCAGCTTATCAAAACTTTGCTTTAGAAAAAGTCTATGCCTGTAGAGAATGCAATTTGTGTCATCATTTAAAAAAATACACATTTGTAAGCATTTTGCTAAACTTGTATTAATTGGGTATAGTAGTATGAGTTTTAACATTTTTAAGTTTTTAGTTTAAAATTGTACTATAAAAATATTTTTGAATATTTAAAGATGGGAGCCGGGGAGATAGTTCTGTTGGTAAAGTAGTGCCCTTGTTTGCAATTAATCTTGATTATCAGCTTGCAGAGATTCAGAGAGCCCATGAAAATGAATCTCTGAGCATATCTGTGAGGGATTATCTAGATTGGGTCAACTGAAATGGCAAGATTCACCCTTATAGTGAACAGTGCCATTCCACAGGCTGGGATTCAGGGCTAAATAAAAACAGTGGTGAGTTGAGTACAGCTCTTACTTGTACTCTGGTTCCTCACTGTGGACCCACATGACCAGAACCTCAAACTCCTGCTGTGTGACATCCCTGCCGGACTCTGCATTATACCCTCAAACCATGAGCCAACATAAACCCTTCCTTCTTTTATTTTTTTATTAAATTTTTATTTTTTAGTATTACTTACAGTTTATTCACTTTTTATCCCAGCTCCTTCTTTTCTTATATTGCTGGTATTAAGCACTTTGAAACAACACCAATAAACTAATGCACTGCAAAAGCATGAGGATCCGAATTGATTCCAAGAACCACATAGAAAGCCAGACATGATCATATGCATTGCAATCCCAGTGCTGAGAAGGTAAATATAGGTGGATCTGTGGGGCTGGCTTACCAGCTAGCCTAGCTTATTTGGTGAGGAAAAACAATAAACAAATACAAATTAAGGCTATAAATACAACTTGAATATAATCAGTATAAAAGATTGTTGAAGAAAAATCATGACATATAATGGCACTGTAATATGATTCACATTCTGCTAAACATATATTTGATAGATAATATATAATCATGTTATATAAATAGAGGGTAATGTGTAGAGTAGAAGTATTTTTTTTGGTTTTAACCAAAATGAAACAATAAACTGCTTCATTTACCATAAAAAAGCAACTTAAAAGAAAATTTAAAAATTGACCAAAGTTTATGGATAAAGACATAGGCTGGCTAAAGGCTTACAAAAAAAAAAAAAAAAAAAAGATATTCACATAACACTACTTCTATTAAAGAAATTTTACTTGTCGTTAAAAGTTTTTCCATTTAAATAAAACGACTCTAGAATCCACGTAAATTCTTTGGGAAGTTACGCCATTTATAGAAGAAGTAATATCAACACTATGCAAATTCTTCCAAAACTTAAGAGTGAATTACTCATAAACATATTCTGAAACTAACAGTACTCAGACACCATTTCCTGAAAATTGTGTTACAATACACTAACAAAAACAAAAACCAAGGACCCACATCTCTTAGGAACATAAATGTAAACACTCCTAACAAAATTACACCAAAAAAAATGAGACTGATAATAATGCCCAAATGAATTTTCTCCCAGAAATGTAAGGCTGGATTGACATCTGAAAATCAATGTAATTCACTATATTAACAGAATAAATAAATATTTTGTAAATATATATTCCTCTACCATATTTACTTTGGTGTATATGCATGTATATGTGGGTGTATGTTTATGTGTGTACATGTGTGGACTGGTTTATCTGTTATAAAACACAAGAAAACTATATGTGCACCTCAACAGGTGAAAAAAAATCTAACATCCATTCACATTTAAAACTACCTTAGCTCAGTAGCAGCAGAAAAAAAACTTCTTGCCAGGTGTGGTGCCACACACCTTTGACCCAGCACTCAGGAAGCAGAGGCAGGCAGATCTCTGTGAGTTCAAGGCCAGCCTGGTCTACACAGTGAGTTCTAGCATAGCCAAAGTTATGGAGAGAAATCCTGTCTCAAAAGAAAACCAAAAACATAAGCCGAAAAACAACTTTATAACTTGGTAAGTTTAGCTCAGACTCAGGAAGCGGGACCTGGGCATGAAGAGAGGCTGGAATACACAGCCTCAAGCCCTTTTCAGGGTGAGCCACATCCTCCATTGAGGTTCTATCTCTAAAGATTCCACCACCTTCCCAAACAGCACCGCCAGAAGAAGACCACATATTAGAACTTGAGTCTATGGTAGAGGGATATAAATTGACAAAACATTTCACATTCAAACCACATTCACACCACAGCACTACAAACGTCTCGCCTGCATGGTTCAACTTTGGGTTTGGTTAGCTTTGTTTTGTTTGGTTTTTGTTTGGTTTCCATAGCAAGATTTTCTAAAAGAAGAAAACAAGGGTTGATAGAATGACGTGTTGGTTTACATTGGGAGATGGACGCCTCATGTCAGTGTGGATAGTTCTTTGGGTAAAACTGTATTAGAAGACTGATCACTGAGGAAATTAACTAGCCACGTGATGCCCTTCCAGCCTGACCAGCTCCGAACATGACAAGATCTGGTTGAACATATTTATTTCTAACACTTAAAAAAATTTTAATTAAAAGTCAACAACAACAAAATCTTTAAGGAATTCTCCATGATGAGGCCCAAAAGAAACAATTAAGATAAACTTGAGAAAACTGGGCAGCTAGGAAATGGGGGTATGTGGGTGGAGCAGAACCTATTTTTTAAAGTAACTTAACATCATCCAGGAGATAAGAGAACAGACAGCATCCGTAAAGTAAAATGACAAACCTCCTTTGGTGGTGTGTTTGTGGTTGAGAGGAAGGGAGGCAGGATCTCACCATAAAGCACGGGCTCTTGAACTTTTGACTTGTCCGCCTCAGCCTCTTGAGTGCAGGAACTCCAGGCCTACACAGTCACATACAGCTTGATAGCACTGGTTGTTTGTTTGCTTGTTTTAATTTCTTTTTTTATTCACTTTTCATCCTCGTTGGAGCCCCTTTCCTCCTTTCCTCCCAATCCCGGTCTCCTCCCTTCTCCCCTCCTCTTTTCTGAGGAAAAGGGGAACTCTCTTTCCCATCCACCCCAGCTTATCTCAACTGAGCATGTCCTCTTCCCCTGCGGCCTGTCAAGGCGGTCCCGCCAGGAGACAGTGATCAGAAGGATAGCACTTTTTTTTTTTTTTTCCAAAGGATATTTCAGTGCAGTGTGGTGGGGATTTGACGGGGATGTGTGAAGTGCTGAGGCCCTGGCCCTGATTTCACAGCCCTGTGTTGGGTTTTACCCCAGCACTAAATAAATAATGTTTAAAAGTAAGACAAGGGCTGGAGAGATGGCTCGGCCATTAGGAGCACTTGCACCTCTTTGCCGAGAGGACCTAGATTTGATTCCCAGCACCCACATGGTGGTTTACAATCATCTGTAACCCCAGTCCTATAGGACCTGAACCCTCTTCAGACCGCCACTGGCCCCAGGTGTATACATGGTATACAAACCTGCAGGCAAATTACTTCTTATACCCATAAAATTAAATAAATAAATTTTGAGGCTGTAGAGATGGCTCAGAGATTAAGAGCTGGGCTGGTCTTCCAGAGGACCTGGGTTCCATTTCTAGTGTAATTGTGGTGGCTCCAGCCATCTGTAACTCCAGTTCCAGGAGATCTGATGCCCTCTTCTGGCCTCCATGGGTACAAGGAACAAATATGCACAGGAATTCATGAAGATGAAATACCCATACACATAAAATAAATAATTTATTTTAAAAAATAAACCTTAAAAAGTACGTAAAAAGTCATTACATTTAGAAAATAAGAGAGTTACTTTTTTTAATTTATTTATTTTATGTATATGAGTGTTCTATCTGCGTTTACACCTGCCAGAAGAGAGAATCAGTTCACATTATAGATGGTTGTGAGCCACCATGTGGTTGCTGGGAATTGAACTCATGACCTTTGGAATTGAACTCATGACCTTTGGAAGAACAGACAGTGCTCTTAACCACTGAGCCATCTCTCCAGCCCCGGAAGTTATTTTGAAAATGGAAAATATAGCATAAATTTTTAATCAAGCAGAAGAGTTAGAAGATAGGGTTGAGGAAACCTCCAGAAAGTTATACAAACACACACACACACACCATGAAAAGTATGAGAGATTAAAAATAGGAAAAAGGGCCAGGCGGTGGGGGAGCGCAACTTTAATCCTAGCACTTGGGAAGCAGAAGCAAGTGGATTTTTCTGAGTTGGAGGCCAGCCTGATCCGCATAGAGATACAGAGCCAAGGCTACAAAGAAAGACCCTATCTCAAAAAAGAAAGTCAGGAAGAACCAGGCATGGTGGCGAATACCTTTAATCCCAACACTCAGGGGAGGCAGAGGCAGACGAATCTCTGTGAGTTCGAGGACAGCTTGATCTATAAAGTTAGTCCAAGACAGCCAAGGCTACACAGAGAAACTCTGCCTCGAAAAACAAAAACAACAACAATAAATAAATAAATAAATAAGCAAATGTCAGAAAGGAAGGAAAAGAAAAAAATTCAAGGATGAGTTGAACTCTAATGCTCAAATTTAGAGGGGAAAATATATAAAGAAAATAACTGAAAAATTTAAATAAGTTGCTGGTCGCTGAAAAACAAATTTTCAGACCAAATAAAATCTATTGTGTAGAAAGCACAATAAATGATACATTTTTATTGAATTTCAGACCTGATACTAAAAAAGATTTTAAGGGCTCTAGAGTGGAAAAGAGTTACATGCAAAGTGTTAATAAGCAGAATATTTTTGGGCTTATCAATAGTAATAACTAAGTTATAAAATAATGAAGAAACAAAAAGACGAGGGGATACTATTTCTAGTCTAACAGCCTCCAAAATGGTTTCCGTTTGAATCTAACATATTCTCTGAAGGCACAGGTTGAGGCATGCATCTTTAACTCAGGACTGGAGAACCAGGACAGGAACAAACAGATTCTGGAGGCTTGCTCTTCAGCTAGTCTAGCCAAAATGACAAGCTTTGTGTTCACTGAGAGACCCCATCTCAAAAAATAAGGTACAGAGGAATCGGGGAGGATATTTAACATCAACCTTTGGCCTCCAAACAGGCAACACACAGTTGAAGTCACCTGCAAATACTTGCACACACACACACATTTTTAAATAAACAGACCTGTTTAGACAAATATATTCAATTTTTTATTTGTTTCAATTTTTTTAAACATATTGGTAATTTCATACATAAAAATACTGTGTTTTATCACCAGGTGGTGGTGGCACACACCTTTAATCCCAGCATTTGGGAGGCAGAAGTAGGTGGATAAGTGTAAGTTTGAGAACAGCCTGATCGACAGAGTGAGTTCAGGACAGACTAGGCTACACAGAGAAACCCTGTCTCCAACAACAACAATAATACTGTGTTTTCATCAGATCTACTCCCCAATCTCTCCTCTCCAACTCCTCCTAAACCCCATGTCACTTTTTCTTCCCAACTTGATAAACTCTTCTTTAAACCCACTGAATCCACTTAGGGCTGCCAGTATGTGTGTGGATGTAGGGCCATCTACAGGAGCACGGGCAGCTTGTCAGGGACCTCATCTAAAGAAAACTGCTTATCCATCCTGCAGCAGCCATCGGTTGCCACGGTTGCTCAGCTGGAGTAGGACTTCAGGAGCCCCTTTCCTATGATGCAGCACTTCGGCAGTCATGGTCTTGTGCAAGTCTTATGCTACTAGTCACGTTTGTTTGTGTGTACAATGGCCCTGTGGTGTCCCTTCAAAGCAGTCCTGTAACTCTTCTGATTTTTCCTTCCATCTTTTGTGATGATCCCTGAGCCTTGGGAGGAGAGGTATGTGTGATATGGATGTCCCATTTATGGCTGAGCACTCCAGTCTTTTCTATTCTATGTACTTTACCAATTGTACGTCTGTGAATTAATCGCCGTCTCTGCAAGACGCTTCTTGCATCAGAGATAAGAACCACATAAATCTATGGTCGTGGAAACAAATGTGGGGCACAGCTCGATACTATGTCTAGTAGCAGAACAACAGTGGTATATTCTCTTCTAAGGCCTGGTAACCTACCCAGCTACAACAGGTTATGAGTTCTGGCTTATGGTGAGGACCCTAAATCCAATAAGAAAGAGTTGGTTACTCGAAACATTCGTGTCACCGTTGCAGCAATGGGCAAGTCTTTCCAGGCTTGTTATCATTGTACCTTATAGGGCTCATGGCTAGGCCAGTCAGTAGATTACTTTTCTCCCTCAGTTGGCCTCCCTCAGGCCAACCTGAACTACAGAGTTAGCCTTTGTCTCAGAAAACCAAAAAGAAAAATTATTTCCTATGTATGCTTTCAAAAATTATTTTAAATTTTATTTTATTTTATTTTATGTTTGTAAGTGTTTTGCCTGGATGTGTGTGTATTTACCACATGTATGCTTGGTGCCCACAGAGGTCAGAAGAGGGTGCTGGATCCCCAGGATTTGGAGCTATAGAGGGCTATAAAGCCACCATGCAGATGCTGGGAATTGAGCCCAGGTCCTCCGCAAGAACAAGTGCTCTTAAGCATGAAGTCATCTCTCTAATCCCCACTATGTATTCTTCCTCAGAAAGCAGCAGAGAATGTGCAACACTATGAGGAGGAAACATGAAGATAATAGCACATTCAAACTGTGTAACTGAAAAGAATTTGAGAATGAGAATTTTACGGAGATTTATACTGATTATAGGGTTTAGGAAAAAGCAAGCAGGAGTAGCGATCATTCTGGGCCTATTAACGACCAAGGCCTGGAGGAAGAAAAGGGGGAAATGTGTTCTAAAAGCCAGAAGCAGTATTATGTGAAGAGGAAAAGCTGATAGGGACTGCGACGCTCAGTAAATGAGACAGTCAGGGATGTCAGCACCTCCTCTTGCAGGACAGATGTAATCCCAGCATTTAGGTAGGATTACATCTGTGAGAACTGTGAGTTCAAGGCAGGACTGGCTCTCAGAGTGAAACTATCTCAAAAGGCCAAACAAGCCGGGCATAGAGTTGCAATTCTTAACTCCCAGCACCCAGAAGTCAGAGATACGCTGATCTCTATGCATTTGATGCCAGCTTGGGCTACATGGTGAGACCCTACCTCAAAAAGAAAACACACAAACACACACACACCGACACAAAAAAAACACCACACACATACACACATGTACCACACACACACCACATACACAGACACACACATATATACACATTTACCACATATATACACACACCACACATACACAGATGCACACAGATACACACACATAACACACATACCCCACACATAGACACATATAACACACACATCACATATACACACACATATAACACACACACCATATATACACTGATGCATACAGATACACACATATAACACACACCACATACACACACATATATAATACACACAACATATACACACATATAGACACACACATGACACATACACCCCAAATTCTCATCTTTTCTGTTCACCCCAAGTCTGCTGCTGCTCTTTCCCCTGACCTATCCTGTTAAAGACCAAAGGGATCATGAGGCTGTTAGGGATCTTACAGAGCAGAATGGAGACTAACACAGAAAGAGAGGCTAGGGAAACAGGACAAGTGGAATCTAGCTCAGGGGCAGGTAAATCCAGCAAACCACCAAGGCAAAGCAATTTCTCCACCTGAAGCTGTAGCCAAGTCCTGGATGACTGTCATAGAGTAGAGTCTAAATTGAAACAAGACATTGCAGAAATTACATGATGAATACCTTAAAATTTAAAAAAGCAAAAAGGGAGCCAATTTATCCGGGATATATTTAACACTCTGAAAGAATATGTACAGTTCTTTCTCAGAGTTTGGAGAACAATTAGCTATATTGTGATAGTGCCGACTAAGCTGAGGCGGTAGGAGACTATTAACTGAAACACAATTAGCACCAGAAAGAAAAAAACAACAACTTCTCAGATTTCATTCAATTAGTAATGTGGAAATTAAAATGACAATAGGGGCTACATGAGTGGCTCAGTGGTTAAGAGCACTGGCTGCTCTTCCAGAGGACCCTGGTTCAATTCCCAGCACTCACATGGTGGCACACAACCTCTGTAACTCCAGCTCCAGGGGCTACAATATCTTCTTTGGCCTCTGTGGATTAATTCTTCACAGCCAATTTATGTGATTTTGTGTGTGTGTGTGTGTGTGTGTGTGTGTGTGTGTGTGTGTGTGTGTGTTTATAGGCATATATTATTATGGTCATATATAGATACCTTGCCTAATTAAAAGATGCGCAATACTGAGCCCTGAGAGCGGAAGCAGTCTGAGGGAGAGAATTGAGTGGAATTAAAGATCACGTTTTTCATAACAAATTTTACAAAGTTTGGCCTTTTAAGCTACATTTAAGCATTAATGTTGACTTTTGGAAGGAGGGTGTTTTGAGATAGGGTTTCACGTAGTCCAGGCTGGCTTAGAGTTCACTGCCTAGCCCAAGATGGCTCTACCTCCCAAGTGCTGGGATTTCAGGCGTGCACCACTGCAGGAGGCTGACATTGCAAAAGTAAATAAGTACAGCAACAAGTTGAAGCTTTTTCTTTTTCTTTTGTTACAGTAATATTAAATTAAAATGCAGGCAACCCCTTCACACCAGTACTTGGAAATAAGCAATAATGCTTGTGTGTCCCTGTCTTGTTCCAGTTCCATGGTTTGCAGGGTTTTTTCTTCTCTGTGTTCCAGGTCCCTCACACTTAATTAAATGAAAATTATTTTCCGACCTGCACAAGGAAGGAGGAAGAACTAATAACAGATGATTGACAAGTATAAAGAGGTGTAACAGGATGAGTGATCTGGGGCACGTCTTTGAGCTGAAAATTATTAGAACATGAGTTATAAAAAAGAACTGTAGAACGTAGGGATTTAATTCAGAAATTTCCTTCGTAAAGATAGACTTTGTTTGCATCCACAAATCTTTTTTTAAAATAGCTTTCATTGAATTTGTTCTTTTACAATTCCATACATATATAAAGTGCATTCTGGTTTGTTATAACACACACACACACACACACACACACACACACACACACACACACACACACATTTCCCTCCTATGCGAGTAAGCCTTCCCTCCCTAAAAGACCCTTTGCCACATTCACCTTTTATTGCTTTGTTCTTAGACCAACTGAGTTTAACCAGGAAACTCTATGTAAGCGTGGTTTAGAGTTATCCATTAGAGTCTGGTGGGTTTCTTCTCCGGTACACCGCTGTAGACAAGGACCAGAGTCCATCAGTAGCTAGTATGTTACCAGGGAGAGGCAATGCCCTGTGGCACTCTCCCTGGTTGCTGCCTGACTGCTCCTAGGCCCGTTTTTTGCACAGACCCATTGCGGGCAGCCACAGCAACTAGAAAATCATGATTACGTTGGCTGTGCCAGGCCCAGAACACAGAATTTCACAGCCCTTTTGAGACAGATTTTTCATTTTAAAAATACAATTTGCAAATGTTATCAAGAACAGCAACAATCAGGTTGGTCCTCCAAAACATTCACTCAGTCAGTAAACAAAATACTCAAGACAGCCTACCTAAGTCAGCATATATTATAAAAAAACAAAGCTAATAACAGCTGAGCAACTGGTCCTAAGTATGTGCTGAGCCCTCTGTGTTATGCCATTTAAATCCTCACAGTGATTCTATATGTTAAACTGGATTATTTTCCTCATCCTACAGATAGTAACCTTGTACTGGCTAGTTTTATGTTAACTCGATACAAGCTAGAGTAAAAGAGAAGAAGGATCCTCGGTTGAGAGAATTCTTTCATACGATCTGGCTATAGACAAGGCTGTAGAGCATTTTCTTAATCAGTGATTGGTGGGGGAGGGCCCAGCCCACTGTGCATGATGCCACCTCTGGACTGATGATTCTGAGTTCTATAAGAAATCATGCTGAGCAAGCTATGAGGACCATTCTAGGAAGCAGCAGTCCTCCAAGGCTTCTTCACCAGCTCCTGCCTCCAGGTTCCTGCCCTGTTTGAGTTCCTGTCCTGACTTCCTTTGATAATGAATAGTGATGTGGATGTGTAAGCCAAATAAACCCTTCCCTCTCCAACTTGCTTTGATCATGGTGTTCATTGGGACAATAGAAACCCTAAGACAAAACCTTTTAAAGAATGAGTAACCTGAGCCAGAGGCAGTGGTGCACCCTTGTAATCCCAGTACTGGGAGGGGCAGAGGCAGGCGTATCTCACTGAGTTCAAAGCCAGCCTGGTCTACAAAGCAAGTCCAGGAAAGCCAAGGCCACACAGAGAAAATAATAAATAAATAAATAAATAAATAAATAAATAAATAAATAAATGAATGAATGAATGAATGAATGAATGAATAAATAAATAAATAAATAAATAAATAGAATTTGAAGTGCAGAGCCTGGATTTAAACTCATATCTTACTGAAACATCTAAGGTCTTATAAACGTTCAGCTGTAGTTTAAGTAAAAGTAAAAGTAAACTTTGAGTAAGAGGGACTTTCCAAGTCCCGAGGAAAGAGTCTAAAACAGTGGTTCTCAACCTGTCGGTTGGGACCTCCCTTGGGGGTTGAATGACCCTTTCACAAGGGTGGCTTAGAACCATCACAAAGCACAGATATTTACATTACAATTCGTAACAGTAGCAAAATTAAAGTTATGAAGTAGCAACAAAAATAATTTCATGATTGGGGGTTACCACAACATGAGGAACTTTATTAAAGGGTGGCAGCATTAGGAAGGTTTAAAGCCACTACTCTAGAAGAACAGACTGTCACTAAGAGCCAATTAAAAGTGTCATAGAATGCCATAGAAGGTTACACGTGAGTACTACTAGAATAAACCAAAGCACAAATAATTAAATGTATTGAATTTTTAAAGTCCTCTAAATTATTGCTAAATTAAGTATTAGCAATAAAAAATTTATTTATAATAGAATATGCCTATGAATGAAGAATTGCTTTAAAGTTCGGATCCCTTTGCTATCCTGATATATAATGGCAATGATCAGTTTCTTAGTAGAAATTAGATCCTGGATGGAGTATGATAGTCAATTGTTCCTACAGCAGAGGACACTAGGTGACCTAGGTCATTTCCAGCTTTAGGTAACAACATAGTTAAGAGAATCATCTTCTGCAACTGCATAGCCATGGTTTTCTAAAACATCAAATATTTCAAAACTAGAGTGACCCATGAATGAAAGAGAGGAATTTTGAAATATGAACATTGGCAAGACCATTCATGTCAATGCTCTAGATGTTTTGTAATTTTGGGTGTTTGAAGTTGCTCTGCGTACAAGATGCTTTCTATCATTTAACCTGCAAGCCTCTACTCAGATAAACATAAAATGTCAAGATAGCATCTAGCACTTCAAAGAGTTATGGTTTGGCTACTGGAATAGACCCTAGACTAGAGGAAAAAATAAATAAAAAATAAAATAAATAGGTGGGAGAGTTTGAGAGAATTTTTTTCCTTCCTTCTTGTCTTCACCATTTACTAATGATAAAGGGTTAGAAAATTAGTTAATCTCCTTTTCTATACCAAAAAAGTGATGCCAAGCTGGACATAGTACCATACACCTTTAATCCAGCACTCTGGAGGCAGAGGCAAGCGGATCTCTGTGAGTTTGAGGCCAGCCTCTTCTGTATAGTGAGTTCCAAGAAAACTAGAGCTACATATGTGAGACCCTAGCTACATATGTGAGACCCTATCTCAAACAAAACAAAACAGAAAAGTGATGCCAATTTCTTTCCTGCTTATTAATGTGAAAATGTGTTGTAAAATGTGGTGAATGCACACAATATTGCTTTTTGTTGTTGGTTTTGGCTCAGGCACGTACATGTGTGTATGTGGTGTGTGTGTGTGTGTGTGTGTGTGTGTGTGTGTGTGTGTGTGTGTTTCCTGGCTTTGATCCCCAGAACCCACACGGCAGAAAGAGAAGAACTAACTCTGCAAGTTGTCCTATGATCTCCACATGAGTGTGCATACATGCACACATACTAACTAAATAAATGTAAAAGAGGAGGGGGAAAAATCCCAGAAACAAAATGCAGCCTTACATATGGTCCTTTGATTCCAGGCTCAGAGGCTGACTTTGCAGTCTTCTAACGAGACAGATCTAAGTGATATGGGGACAGGAATTAAGCACTGTTGCAGACTGCCAAAGCACTTTTAATGCTAGTGATAAGTTTTTATTGTAAACAACCCTCTTAATATTTATTTTAGATAAGCTGAGATGTTGGCAGCGGGGTGATCTGGCTTCCTAAATGATAGCTGTCAGAACCATCTCCGGTCCCCTTGTTTCCTGGCTGCCTTGGACAAAGCAGTGTTATCCGGGCAGCCAGCTGGACTTCCATCATGCCAACAGCAGCTGTTTTGAACTCTCTACAGACACCTTCAGGACAGAGGCCCTCACTCCAGTCTAAGCTGCTTCCTCTTGAAGGCCAGCTCTAACCTCACAAGGCACCAAGGTTGTGCCGGCCACGCCTGTTTCAAACTGCTTAGACCAGACTTTGCGCCATCACAAGCCACCATGAATTCTAGATGACCCTGCTCACCATGAAAGCATTTTCACCCAAACCAGAGCTAGAGGACTTCACTGGATGGTCCAGCAAAAGGCCTGTAGCTGGTATGAAGGAGGGACCTTAGGGACTGGTCAATGTTAAGGGACTGGGCTGTGTCTGAAGCTAACGCAGTCTTCCTTTGTTTTGATTGGTCAGTGTCCAGGCAGTCTTCCTTTGTTGTGATTGGTGCAAATATCCTTGCCACATACCCCTCTGGCTCTCTAAGCAGGCTAGCCTAGCCAGCATGTTTTGGGAGCAGAGGACACTCTTGTATACTAACCCTGATATATCGACATCAGACCCAATCAAAAGCTTACCCGGGGTCTGGAGAGACATCTCAGCAGTTAAGAGCACTCGCTGCTCTTTCAGAGGACTGAAGTTTGCTTCCCAGCACCCATCAGGCAACTCACAATTGTCTGTAACTCCAGCTCTAGGGGATCTGATGCTTCTGACCTCCTTGGGCGCCTGACTCATGTGAACATACCCACATACAGACACATATACCAACACATAATTAAAAACAATAAAAAATAAATCTTTACAGCCTGGTGTGGTGATGCACGTCCCTAATCCCATCACTCAGGAAGGCAGAGGCAGGGGGATCTCTGTGAGTTCAAGATCAGCCTGTACTATAAGGTGAGCTCCAGGGCAACCAAGGCTACACAGAGAAACCCTGTCTCGAAAAACCAGAAACTAAATAAATAAATAAATAAATAAATAAATAAATAAATAATAAGTCTTTACATTAAAAAAAGTAAAAGCTCTAATTGGGGCACCGAATCGGGGCCATTTCTGGTGTTGGCGCAACACCAAGAAGACCCAACCACTCTTAACTGGCCAATAGAGAAGGAAGATGAGCTAGCGACTCAGGTTCCGGATGGGACTAAGAAGTGAGACCAGGCCAGGGAAGCAGCCTCCGGAGGAGCCCAGTGAAGTGCCAACACCGAAGCGACCTGGGCCGACCGAAAGGAAGCAAAAATAAGGGAACCACCAAGACACGGAAGACTACCACAGTTCCTGAGAGGAAACCAACAACGGGCCGACCCAAGAAGTTGGCGAAGGCAGAAGAAGAGGGCATCTCCCAAGAGTCCTCGGAGGAGGAGCCACCAAGGAGCAGCTTTCCCCTGGGACTGGAAGCCCTTCTCCCGGGTCCGCCCCCCCCCCCCCAGCCCCCGACCCACTGCACACCACAGCACTAGCTGCCGGCTCCACGGAACCCAGCAGGATTTGGCTCACTCCCTGCACCCTCCTCCCCACCACACCTGCCCTCTCCTGACAAGGCTAACTCCCCATTCTGCTGCGCACCTCCCTTAGAGACCCTGCTCTCCCGGCTCTTTATCTAGCCGGCCTTTCTGCTCTGCTGGTCCCGGCTTCCCTGCAGGGGTTCCTGGGAGCATTCCCTGGCCTTAGGGGGCCCCAGCCTCCTCTCTTTCTGACAAGCCCCATTGGCTGACCCAGCGGCAGCAGGTGTGGTCAGTGCAGAGGATGCTTGGGTCCCAGCATGGACACACACACACACACACACACACACACACACCACGAAACTGTCACCAGGTGGGTTTTCAGTCCCTTCTGCCTGGACAGTGACCGATGGAAGTTAACACCCGTCTCCAGAGTGAAGTCCTCTCCCGGCTTCCATCTAAGACAGAGGTCTAAGACTAACTCGCCTCCGCCTGCTCCTCCGCCTGCTCCTCCACCCTAGGCTGCTCTCTTCCTGCAGCGGACACTACAGAGCCTTGCCCCCTCTTTTTGCTCCTTCCCGGGCCCCCAAGATTCTGGTCCCAGCTTTCCCTCTGTTCACAAACTACCTCTGGACAGTTGTGAGGTTTGTTTTTGTTGTTCAGTGTTCACTCGCAGACACCCACCATTCCTGCAGCTACCAGCTCCAACATTTATCCTCCCGTTTTTTGTCTGCCTTCTCCTCCCCAAGACACTCTGGAGGAGGGGGGCTGGGGCGCAGCAGGCTGGTCACAGACTACCCCACACCAGGACCAGGGAATGGGGCCCTGCCCCGTGGATGCTGCAGCAGAGTGAGGAGGGGGCTCACTTAGATGGGAAAGGGTGTAGGAAGGGGTGGCCAGTGTTTGCTCCAGCCGGGGACCCTCTCTGGTTTCCTATGTGCAGTTACTTAAATAAAAAAAATAAATTGCCTTTTCAAAAATAAAAGGAGGACATGACTGCTCCTAGGTACGGTAGAGGTGAAGGTTTATGGTAGATATGAAGGAGAGCAGAGCCAGAGGCCGAGACAGAAGCAGAAGTAGGTAGAACAGTCCAGAATGAACGTGGCCAGACTGAGCCAGGCCGTATGAGAAGAGCGTGGAAGGGAGAGCAAGAGAGAGAGAGGCACCGACCAAGACCGAAGGCCTGGGTCAAGAGACTGGCTAAGAGAGCCCAGGGGACAGGGTAACCAAAATGGCTGGGTTCTAAGGGAATCAGGGAAGCTGGGGAAAGAGAAGTCCCAGCCCAGTCTCTGAGCCGGAGAAGTTTAGGGTAGGGGCAGGGTGGGCCAGCCAGAAAGACTAACTAGTGGGAATTGAGAGATACTGCGAGGACCTGGCAGGCAGCGTGGGCTTTGATATGTTAACAGGCAACTCAGCCCTTCGTACCCGGTTTCTTGAGACCTCACCGTCAGTCTGGGCTGTGAGATCTAAAGGGGAAGAACTGGTCTCTGGAAGGGACTGTGGTGCTGAGGGCTCCAGCGGCGAAAGCCCATCAGAGAGCTGTAATACCAGAAGGCACAACCGCCGGCCACCAACGCTGCTGCTGCCGCTGCTTTTGGCAACTAGTGCACTGTTTTTGGAAACTGAGGGTTACAAAGGTTGACAAGTTCTAGGGCTATTGGTGCTTAAAAGTCAGTTCAGTAAGCTTCCAAGCTAAGCGTCTGGGGCTATAAATCTCTAGCTTCTAAAGGCTGGAGCAATAAGCCACTGTGGGTTCTCAGAGCTTGGAACTCGGTGTCTATCCGCCAGAAACCTAGACTTTGAACACTCAAGGGCCTAGGTAGGGCCTTGGAGGCACTTCGCTCCCATCCACAGCGCCTACCTAGAGAAAGCAAAATATCCCCCGGACAGCTGACAGGTTACACGAGCAGTCATGTGTACCGTGCTGGTTGAAGCAAAGATCCACAGAAATCTACGGTGCCCGTTCCAGGATACCTTCTCCAGTTCCTTCTTAATGTGTTGTCGTTCGTTGCTGCTGCTGCTGCTTCTGTTGTTTGAGGACTGTAGTGTCCAGACTCTGTGTCCCTCTGGTGTCCCCCAGATTGGCCCGGAACTCATGGGAATCCTCTTGCCTCAGCTTCCTGGGTGCTGTAATTATAGGCATGGGCCACCACACCCAGATTCTTGGTAGTATTTTGTGTACCCCTTTTCCGCATTGAAAAAGAAATATAAGTCAGTTTCATGAATATTTTCTGAAGAACCATTTTATCCCATAACCATCTGCTGTTCCCAGACACATTCTCATCTGTTTGCATAGAGAAGTTTTGCAGTTTGTGGGGGGGAAGTGCTTGTAGTTGGTATATTTTTATTTTCTTTCTCTTTTTTGTTAATTTATTTATTTTTCATTTTATGTGCATTGGAGTCTTGCCTGCATGTATGTTTATGTGAGGGTATCACGTCCCCTGGTACAGGAGTTAACAGACAGTCGTGAGACACCATGTAGGTGCTGGGAATTGAACCCTGGTCCTCTGGAAGAGCAGTCAGTGCTCTTAACCACTGAGCCATCTCTCCAGCCCCCTATTTTTATTTTCTTAAACAACACCCATTGTCATTTGCAAACTGATTATCTGTATGCACACTCACCCGTCACATCTGAATTGCCTTCATGAGTAATGTTTCCAGAAACAAAGGCTATGATTGCCTTATTTATATGTGCCAAAATTTAGAACAAGATCAAATGATTATCTTAAAATGAAATAGCATCACTCAAGGAAGTTTGCCTTTTAATAACCACAAAAGCACAGAACTGCCGGGAAATTAGCTTTCTGCATATTCTACTACTCTTTTGTTAATGAAATCAAATGTATTCTGAACAGTTACTATAGATAGACCCTGTGGGAGGTGATAGAGATATGGACATTGCGTATGGAAGAGGGGGAGTGAGAGAAGACAAACACTGAGCTTATATTGGGAATGAGGGTAGGGTGCAGAGAAATGTGTATATATATATGTGTGTGTGTGTGTGTGTGTGTGTCTGTGTGTATGTGTGTGTACATATGTGTGTATATACATATGTGTGTGTATAATTATAAATAGTGAAACGTTTATAAAGGAAATAAGCATGTGACGAAAACAATAAAGAACAGAGGAAAACCTTCTTAGGCTGTTTAGGAAGTCAAGTCTAAAAAAAGGTGCTGTCAATTCCTCTGACCTGAGGACTACAGTGTTTTTTAGGAAGTGGAGAGTGCACGGCACGCGGGAGAAGAATGACTTGAAACACGGTTGAAGAGTACAATTGACACCACATCCTAGTGGGGTTTTGTTTTTAATGTTAATATCCTATCACTGTTTACCCAAGGCTGGTCTTGAATTTTCAATCATCTTGCCTTAGCTTCCTGAGTGCTGAAATTACAGGACTGTGCCACCATACCATGTTTCAAAATGAGTTCTGTAGGCTATATAGAATTTATTCTGAGTGAAAACAGGAAGATATGGAATCAATGGGTAAAGTGCTTCTGTGGATCATGTAAAGCCAGGCACGGGAGTGCACACCTATAACAGCTGAGCTGAATGCAGCAGAGACAGGAGGATCTGCTAATCCCACCAGCCCAAATCATCATGGCCAAATTAGTTAAAGCAAGCAATTAATTAGAGCAAACTTTTTTTTTTATTCATGTACACAGGCTGCCTCCCCCTATGGCATGATTTGAAAGGTCAGCTTTGTATGTGAGAAAGACAAGACTTTTATAGCTCAGAGGTGGGGGAAAGGGTTTCCAAATGCAGGATTTATCAGGCAAAAATAGATAGATTTACAGGGGCAGAACATAACAGCAAGTTAGGACCTCCTGAAACAAAGACATGCTTTCAAGGTGGGCGCAACAAGGTAGGTATTCATAACAATCCTTTATAGGGTCGCAAGATGGTTATAAACACTTTTGACACAAAGACATGAATGCCATTCCTGCACCAGGCAGTAGAGAACCTTGCAGTTAGGGTTACAGGGACGGCATAGCCCAATCCTTGAAAAACAGAGGTTTAACCACAAACGGAAATGAACCTAGTTTGTTTTCACTATAAGATGGCTTTTATGCCTAAGATGGAGGCAGGCTGGTTCTTCAGATGGCTGGAGCTCTCAGGTCATCCAGTCTAAGCAATAGATGCTCAGGTTCAATGGCAGACCCTTTTTCAAATAATGAAGTGAAGGATCCGGCAAGATGGCTCAGCCTGATGACCTAAGTTCAATTCCCAGAACCCACATGGTGAAAAGAGAGAACCAGCTCCTGAAAGTTATCCTCTGTCTGACCTCTGTTGCCAACACCCTTGTCTGAGAAAGAAATACATTCTGTGTTTGAAAGTATTTTGACCTTTGACACACCAGTGACAGAAGGAAATAGTGTGTACCGTGGCTTTCCAGCTGAGCAAGCTAGAATGTGCTAGTGTCTTAAGACATAAAGTCTTCTTCTTACATTCCCATGGATTTTCTGCTCATATGTCCTTGTCTTTGTTCTCCTTCATGATCTTTTAAGCAAAACTTTCTATTCCTTGTAAACACGGTTTAATGACTGTATAGTATCTTCGCATGCACTTGATCCTAATAAAAGCTCAGCTGGATCCTTAAAGCTTCTCCATGCTCTATGGATCCCTAGCCTCCCCTGCTGAAAATTCACATTCCAGATTTTAGGTCTTGTTTCATGAACTGAACCCCACTGTTTGTGGCATACCTCCACACATACACTGTTACCCATACCTGCCAACACACATATACATACACACACATACAAATAAGTAAACAGATACATGTAAAAATTATATTTAATCAATTTATTGCAGACTAATTGAATTACCCTCTAAATCTATAGAAATGAAACTGAGGGCAGAAAAGATGGCTCAGTGGTTAAGAGCACTCAAGGCTCTTCCTAGCCTAGGTTCAGTTCCTGGCACTCTTCCTAGCCTAGGTTCAGTTCCTGGACCCACATTGGCAGCTCACAATCACCTATAATTCCTGATCCAGAGGTTCTGAAGCCTCCACAGACACACACATACACATAATTAAAAACAATAAAAATAAAATCATTAAAAAAGGAATCTTGAAAATTATCTCTCTTCCTTAAAATGCAAGCCCGTTTGGAAACAAAAATCTTCCTGAATAAGGCAATTTGAAAATAACCTACTTTTTTGTTTTGTTTTTTGAGACGTGGTTTCTCTGTGTAGCCTTGGCTGTCCTGGGCTCACTTTGTAGACCATGCTGGCCTCAAACTCACCAAGATCTGCCTGCCTCTGCCTCCCCAAGTGCTGGGATCACAGGTGGGCACCACTGTGTCCCACTAATAACCTACTTTTTAATGTAATATAAGGCAGAAATTTTTTTACTAAGGACAGAGAGAAAGCATATGATAAAAATTTGGGCTGCCAGAAAATTTTTTGAAGGAGTTGTTGTGACAAGGCCTCATAGCCCAGGTTGGCACTGAACTCATTATAACATGAGGATGACATTGATCCTCCTCTCTCTACACCCACACAAAGCTCAAAAAGTTTCTCTAATTGTGGGAACACAAAGATTCCTTAAAATGCAGGCATGGTGGCACACATTTAGAACCCCAGCAATTGGAGATTTGCTACATAGAAATGAAACATGAAGAATAACAACTTAGAATCTATCAATTGCCTTTAACTACCTTTCCCTGACCTTCCTCTTTTATTTTCGCTGGTCCTCTTCCTTCATACTCATAGTTCTTCTTACTGTCTTTATTAAAAAAAAAAAAAAAAAAAAAAAAAACTATTTTTTTTTAGATTTATTTATTATTATACAGTGTTCTGCCTGCATGTACACCTGCAGGCCAGAAGAGGGCACCAGATCTCACTCTAGGTAGTTATGAGCCACCATGTGGTTGCTGGGAATTAACTCTGGACCTTTCGAAGAACAGCCAGTGCTCTTCTTTTTTTTTTTTTTTTTTTTTAATTTATTTTAATTTTTATTACTTACACTTTATTCACTTTGTATCCCCTCATAAACCCCTCACTCATCCCCTCCCAATCCTGCCGGGAGCCAAAGCTATCTATGGAAGCCAAAGCCAAAGCTATCTAGTGGAGACAAAGGTATCTACGGAAGCCAAAGTCAATTAGTGAGCCAAGGCTATCTAGTGGAGACAAAGGTAGTTACTGAAGCCAAAGCTAAGTGGAGAGCAAAGGTCATTTAGTGGAAACCTAAAGCTATTTAGTGAAAGAGTTATCTAAGACCCTAAATCATGGGTGATAGATTATGAGCATAGATAGATTGTTAGAGCATCTGTAAAATATCTTTAGAAACCATCCTTCTGGTATCTTGCAGGCACAACATTTAACCCATGAAAGCACTCTTCCTATTTCCTGCAGCAGTAGATTAACCTTCCCCCTTTCCTGCCTTCTCCCTATATAAGTTGGGTAAAAATTTCTAATAAACGGAAACCTTGATCAGATGAACAGACTTGGCTTTCATTCCTGCGTCTCTTGTCCCCTCCCCCCCATTCCTTCCAATCTCTTCACCTTAGGAACCCCGTTGAAGCCCCAGGGGTCGGGGCACAATCCCATCTTCCCTCCCCCTTCTCCACCCATGCCCCTCCCAAGTCCACTGATAGGGGAGGTCCTTCTCTCCTTCCTTCTGATCCTAGTCTATCAGGTCTCATCAGGAGTCAGCCAGTGCTCTTAACCTGAGCCATCTCTGCAGCCCAGTTCTTTTCACTGTCATGCCATATGTATCTGTGTACAATTAAATCAGTATTCTACATGCAAAGAAAATATATAATATTTTATGGTGGTTTTATTGATGATGTGGATGGATTCTAAACCACAGCCATTTCTAAACTATTAATTCTACAAATCCATGAGGTCTTTCTATTGTCTACTGTTCTATTGTCTACTGTCTTTAAAGAGAAACTTCCAGTTTCTCTTTTGGGAGTTTCAAAGTTTTAATTTCTAAATCTCTTTCATCTCTTTAGTTTACTTCTGTGAATTTTATTTTGAAGCTGTTGCAAAAGCAATTTTTTCCTTATATCTTTTAGAGCTGCTGATGTCATTTTGAGATTGAGTGAGCTGGCATTTTTCTCTTGCACCATTCGTTCATTCATTTTGAGGCCAGACAAGCTGGCCTTAAACTCATTATGTAACCAAGGCTTGCCTTGCGCAAACAATCCTCTGTCTCAGCTTCCTGCTGTTTGGGAGTACAGGCATGCGCCATTACACCTGCCTCTCTTATGGGTTTTGTATCATTTCTTTGTTTTGTGTTTTCAACATCTGGACTAATTCAGGGAGAGTTTCTTCTCTGGTCATGTCTATTTGAGGTTCTAAATGCCTCTTGTGTTGGCATATCTATTTCTTTTCATTGTTTTTACTTTATGCATATGAGTGCTTTGCCTTCGTGTATGTATAAATGGACCATATACATTCCTAATGTCCACAGAGGCTAGAAGAGGATATCAGATGCCCTGAGATTGGAGTTACTCAGGTGATTATGAGCCACCATGTGGACACTGGGAATTGAATCCTGGTCCTCTGCAAGAATGACAAGCAAGTATTCTTAATCTCTGAGCCATCTCTCCACCTCTCTCAGGTCAATGAAATGATTCAGCAGGTAAGGACACTTGCCATCAAGCCTGATGATCTGAGGTCTCTCCCTGGGACTTGAGGTGGTATAAGAAGAAAATTGTCCTTTCACCTCCATGTGTAGATGAGGTGGTTGCCATGAAAATGGCCCCCATAAACTCATATATTTGAATGCTCAGTCCCTAGCTGAAAAAGAGCTTGAAAAAAGATTAGGAGGGATGGGCTTCTTTGAGGAGATATGGACTTAAGAGAAGACCTGTGTGCTCCAGGCCCAGGGCATTTCTGCCTCTCTGTCTCTCCGCTTGCTCTCTTTGGATCAGGATGGAAGCTCCCAGCTACTTTTCCAGCAGCACACCTGCCTATTTCTCACCATTAGGATGATGGGCTAACCTGCCAAAATTGTAAGCAAGCCCCAATTAAATGCTTTCTTCTCTAAGGTGCCTTGGTCACGGTGTCTCTTCACTGCACCAGAACAGCGACTAAGACAGTGGGCCACTACACACAGAAAGCTGTAAAGTGATCCAGGAAAGACCCTTAGTCTATGGCCTTCACCTTCATGCACACATATGCACAAGCATAGGAAGGAAAGAAGGAAGGAGGGAAGGAAGAAAAAAGAAAGGATACTCAACAATAAAAAGGTTCAAAAAAATAAGATAAATGTAAGGGAACACAAAGTAGAAACTATTCTTAAAAGAAAAAATAGTCAAAATACTAGTGAATATAAAGAAGATAAAATAATGGAATACAGGGGGCCAAAAAGAAAGAAAAATTTTAATTACCCAATAATGAAAAATAAATAAGATTACATTAATGAAGGGGAATTTTAAAAAGCAACCCCCCCCAAAAAAAAACACTACAAAAACCATAAGAATGTTACATTTTCAGTAAAATAAAAATGCTGTTGAAAGTGCAGTGAAAATAAAAGAAATTACCAAGGCCAGCCTTGTCTATAGAGTGAGTTCCAAAACAGCCAGGGCTACACAGAGAAACCTTGTCTGGGGGGGGGGAGGGGAAAGCCAGGCTGTGGTGACACACACCTTTAAGCACTTGGGAGGCAGAGGCAGGTGGATCTCTAAATTTGAGGCCAGCCTGGTCTACAGAGTAAGTTCCAGGACAGCCAGGGTCATATAAAGAAAACCTGTCTTGAAAAAACAAAAGAAAGAGAGAGAAGAGAAGAGAAAAAAAGAATTACAGGGGAAAAGATCAACAATGTCAGAGCCATCTTTTCCCTGGATCCTATAAAATTGGAGTCTGTCAGTGGGGAGGGGCATTTGTTCCATCTGGGGCTCTTGTCTTTCCTTGGGTTTATGCTGGTGCTGAACAATTTCTGATGTCAGAGTTGTTTTCACCTTAGTTTCTACTTCCCTCTACTGACAATGCTTAGGTCTGCAGTCCCTGTGCCAGGCAGATTCTCTTACCTTCCTGACACACACACACACACGCACACGCACACGCACAGGAACACACACATACATGCATACACACACATACACA
>NW_026596057.1:9110334-9148469 GCF_907164565.1 Psammomys obesus | reverse complement strand
ACACACACACACACACACACACACACACACACACACATAAAACCTGGTCCATATGCTCTGAGGTGGCTAATTTTCTGTCTGGGGAGACTAATCTCTAAAGTGCATCGAGAGTAGGAGAAGCAATTATAGCCCTTTGAGCAGTATAATTAGAGCTGTCTCTGCTTTGAAAACCTGGTAAGCAGCCGGGTGGTGGCGGCACACATTCACTCCCAGCACTGGGGAGGCAAAGGCAGGCAGATCTCTAAGTTAAAGGCCAGCCTGGTCTACAGAGCGAGTTCCAGGACAGCCAGGGCTACACAGAGAAACCCTGTTTCAAAACAACAACCAAAGCAAAGCAAAGCAAAGTAAAACCAACAGGCAGGAAGGAAGCAAGCAAACAAGCAAGCAAACAAGCAAGCAAGCAAGCAAATCTGGTAAGCATTTGTTCTCCTGATGCAGGTCAACATCTGTATATATCAAATAGTCCATTGGATCTTCAGAATTTTCCGTCTCTACAGCAGTCAGCCTCTTGGCAAATAGGTTTGTAGAAATGATCTACTAGCTGACTCCAGGCTCAGAGCTAACAAATTTATCATACTCCAAATTTATTCTCAGGTGTTGTGTTCAGCTCCTTGCCACCAAGATGAGGGATAGGATACCTCTTCTCGGGATACTTTACTGCCTGAGCCAGACTTCCTGCCTCTACACGTTTAGGTTTCTCTATGTTTGACCTGCCTTGACCTCCATGCCTGCTTCTCACCCTCGGGCTGGTACACATTGGTTTCAACCTCCCTAATGCTGACTGCTCTTCTCAGGCCAGGAGGATAGTTCAATTTAATTTTCAGTTCATGGTCCTGGAGGGGTAATGTCATAGGGATCACGTCTTGGGAAATCCTTGTCTCTGGCACGTTCCTTATATACAGAGAGGTTCAAAACATCACACCGTTAGAGACAGGAGAATCCTTGCCACTTCTGATCTCTTTCTCTGTTCTTGTAAAAATCATCGTGAGGACTCTGCCCTAAACACTCTAATTCTGAACACTCCCAAAGGGCCCTACTCCTGAACACCGAAGTCCGATCCAGCTTCCCCTGTTTGTGTGTATGTTACTGAAGACGGAACCAAGGGCCTCATTTATGCTAAGTGAGAGTTTTAACACCATGAAAGGTGCCAGCTGGGTCCTGTGGGCTTAGAGGAGGCTTCCCCATTCCTTTGCCCTCAGAGGAAATTCCTGAGCTATGCACAGCTTACTGCTTTGGGCCGAGCTGCCCTTCTCTCTTCACCAGATCGAAAAAATAGAAACCTAGAGCTGGAGAGACTGCCCAGTGGTTAAGAGCAGTGGCTACTCTTGGAGAGGCTCCAGGCCCCAGACCCAGCAACCACACGGAGGCTCACAACCGCCTGAAACTCCAGTCGCTGGGCATCATATGCCCTTCTTTTTTTTTTTTTTCCCCTCAGGCACCAGGTACACCCGTGGTACACAGACGTGCATGCAAACACACTAACTACCCACGCACATAAAATAACTTTTAATTTATTTATTCTGTATTTATATGTTTGAATACTTATTTTCCTTTATGTGTTTGTATGTGTGTCTGCATGAATATGTGTGTACATGGGTAGAAGACTGCATCATAGCCCCTGGAGCTGGAGTTACAGGCAGCTGAGAGGCACCCAAACTAGGTGCTGGAAAATGAACTCAGGTCCTCTGGAAGAGCAGGAACCTATCTTAACCACTGAGGCATCTCTCCAGTACATAAAATAATTTTTAATAGAAAATAGAAAGCACAGCCTGGCTTACTAAGTGAGTCCAGGACAGCCAAGGCTACACACAGAAAAACACTATCTCGGGGAAAAAAAAAAAAAGAAAAGAAAAAGTAAAAAACCAGCTGTGAGGTAGTAGCACACACCCTTAATCTATTTGGAAGGCAGAAGCATGTGGACTGCTGTGAGTTCAAAGCCAGCCTGGTCTACAGAGAAAGTTCCAGGATACCCTGGGCAATACAGAGAAACCTTGTCATAAATCTCCCCCTCCCTCCAAAAAAAAGAAAGAAAGAAAAAAAGAAAAGAAAACCACAGCATATATCAATGTTGATGATGAAACATGAGGAGCTTTTGAATTTCAGGACTTCTACCAGAAATATATTATCAATATGTATATTTCTAAAGCATAATATATATATATATTACATGTGTAAGATGTATTATAATATTATATTATGTATCACATATAATAATTTGATAGTGCCTGCCATTATGAAAGATGGGTGATCCTAAAAGGAAGTGGAAAAGCATAATATCTACACATTTGAACTGTTGGGGGGCAGTTTTTCTCCAGCCTTGATTTTCTATTTCTACACCTGTTAACGTACTTGGAATACATTCTTGGCTTCTCTTTGTCTACTGATCTTTTCATTATTATTATTGAGAGGGGTGGAAGCAGGGTCTTGCTAGGAAGTCCAGATAGGGCTCAAACTTAGAATCTTCCTACTACAGTCTCCCAAATGCTAGCATTATAGTCACATGTCACCATGCCCAGAATAATATACTGAATGTTGACTTGCTTAGAACTAATCCTTTCCGTCTTTGCAATTGTTTGAAATATGGCTCATAGCACTGTAATATATTATCCCTATTCAACAAGGAGCTTAACATGCACAAGGCTAAGGATTCAATCGCCAGCACTACAAAAATATGTCTATACTCCCAGAAGTCAGAAGGCTGAATCCACATGTTCAATGCCAATCCAAACTACATAGTATCTTTCAGACCAAAATGGGCTACAGAATGAGATCCTGTATCAAAAACAAAACTTAGAGAAAGCTGAGTATATGGGATGAAGAATCATTCTAATAAGGAAGTCCTTATTAACATCCTCAGAAACACACGAGAAAGCATTCCATCCATTAAAAATGACCTCATGTCATAAAGCATTAATGATGTAAATGAAGAAAATAGAAACAAAAAATCTACTTTTATGGGCTCAGCAGCTAGAATTTAATACTGCTCTTCCAGATGACCTGAGTTCGGTTCCCAGAACCCATGTCAACATTTGTGAGGTCCAATAAACACCATCTTCTGGATTTCATACACACACGGACACAAAAATAACAGAATAAGTTTTAAAAAGAAAACCAAGTCATCTAAATTAACATCTTGAGTACCAAATGAAGGCACTCAATATATGGAAGATGATGTTGGGGGAAAAAATGGAAACAAGAAGCAGAGACCGAAAATGTATAGAAGAGGCGGTCAGAATTCGAGAAGCTAATCCAAATAGACCAATTAACTATGGTTCCAGAAACCAACAGAGGAAATACTGAGTGGAAATTTTCAAATTGAAGGATGTGAATTTCCATATTGGAATGGCTCATATAGTATGCAGTGCAATCGATAAAAATAGACTCATACAAAATCATGTCATAAAATTTCAGAAACCTGAGGACAGTGGAAATTTTTATAAGCTTCCAGAGGTTGAAATAGGAGGTGTAACATGGATCACAAATTAGAATGTGTCTACACTTCTGCAGCAGGCAGAATCCTAAGATGGCCTAGCAAATTCTACATTCCTACAGAGCACTATGAATGTGTTATATTTCATTGCAGTGGTTATCTTCATCATTACAGCACAGTTGACTTTTGGGTTAGGTTGGGATTTTTTTGTTTGTTTGGTTGGTTGGTTTTTTTCTAGACAGGGTTTCTCTGTGTAGTCCTGGCTGTCCTGGAACTAGCTCTGTAGACCAGGCTGGCAAGGAATTCAGAGATCCACCTGCCTCTGCCTCCAGAGGGCCGGGGTTAAGGTGTGCAACACCATATCTGTTTCACTGTTGACTTTTAAATAGGATTGGCCTAACCACCTTTAAGAAGTTGTTGAGAGAATGGTAACATTCACTGTAATCTCAGCACTTGGGAGGTGGAGATAGGAAGATTAGGAGTTCAGAGTCAGCCTCATCTACAAAGTGAGTCCAGGCCAGCCTGGGATACGTACAACCTTGTCTTAGAAATAAAAGAAAAAAGCTAACCCAACTAATACCTACAAAATATTTTTATTTTACAAAATAAAAATAATATGGAATAAAATAGCCAACCCCCTATATGTTTATTTCCTAGTTCTTTGTTCTTTTTCACTCTAAATATAGTTTTCTGCCACAAAATTGTTCATGCTCTCCTCACAGATATCTAGGAGAAATGAAAGAAAGAACCAGTATTTCAGCTCACAAATTTCTTAAAAATGTGTACGAGTGTTTGCCTGCATGTACGTCTGTGTACTGCTTGCATTCCTGGTACTCATGGAGGCCAGAAGAAGGCATCTGATCCCCTGGAACTGGAAGAACAAAGGTTTTAAAGTACCATGTGGATAAGAGAAATTGAACCTCTGTCCCTCTCTCTCTCTCTCTCTCTCTCTCTCTCTCTCTTTCCCAACAAAAGCCAAACAACTTAATATAAATAAACTGGGGGAGGAAAGCTGGGCATGGTGGCACACGCCTATAATCTCAGCACTCAGGGAGGCAAAGGCACGTGGATCTCTGTGAGTTTGAGGCCAGCCTGGGATTCAAAGGGAGTCGAGGACAGCCAAAGCTACAACAGAGAAATGCTTTCTGAAAAAAAAAAAACAAAAAAACACAACAACAACAAAACAAACAATAGACTGGGAGAGGCAGTGAATATGATCAAAATATAATGTATGAAATTCACAAGTAATTACATTAAAATACCAGAAACAGCAAAACAGAAAAGTAAAAACTAAAAGGTAAAGTATTAGCATGGTCTATATATTTTCATTAATGTACCATGACATTTTTATTGTTCCATTGGTGAGAAAATGTAAATTGTAACAACTAGTGTATATTTCAATTAAAAAAATATTTTAATTATTTATTTATTTCGCATCATGCACCCCTATCTCACACCTCTCCCAGTCCCTTTGTATCTGCCCCCTGTCCTTACAAAGAAAAAAGAAAACAAAACACACACACACAAAAACCACATTCATTGTGGAAGCTGTAGTGTGTCACAGTGTATCACACAGTACTCCCTTTTGGGGACACATCTTCACTTGCAAATGTTCATTGCAATGAGTCATTGGTCTGGTTCGAGGGCTCTGGCTTCTGCTATGCTATCAATACTGGATCTTCCCTGGGACTCTTCCTCTGCTGTTGCCCTGTGTCATGGAAGTGCTGCAGCTTTGGATCTGCAGGACCAGCCCTTTCACATGCCCCAGAAGTTCATTCAGATCCAGTGGATGCTGGAGTGGGCCAACTCAGATTCCTGAATCTGGACCTGGGTGGTAGCTGAGCTGGTCAGCCAGCCAGCTCTCCTGCAGCCACAGAACCAGGGCCAGCTCTCCAGCACTGCCCCTGCTGGAGAGAAACAAAACAAAACAAAACAAAAAAAACCCTGCTCTACCAACATATTAAAAAAAAATTCATAGCAATAGAGACTACACAAAATGGTAGTGGATCCTTTATTTTAAAAAATGTGACTACTGGGCTGGAGAGATGGCTCAGCAGTTAAGAGCACTGTCTGCTCTTCCAGAGGTCCTGAGTTCGATTCCCAGCAACCACATGGTGGCTCACAACCATTTATAATGTGATCTAATGTCCTCTTCTGGCATGCAGGTGTACATGCAGATAGAGTATTCATATATATAAAATAAATAAAATATTTTTAAAAATGTGACTACTACCATTTTTCTAAACCAATATTTCTTTCTTTTTTTCTTTTCTTTCTTTTTGTCTTTTTTTTTTTTTTTTTTTGAGACAGGGTTTCTCTGTGTAACAGAGCTCTGACTATCTGACTATCTTGGACTTGATTTTTAGACCAGACTGGACTCACGGAGATCCACTTCCTTCTGTCTCCCAGGTGCTGGGGCACAGGGCAAACTAATACATTTCCAACTATATTCTAAATACTTACCTTTATACCTACAAATAAGTGTCGCTCTCACCCCTCATCAGAGAAACTTCTTTTTGCAATAGACCACAATTAGTCAAATGTTGAAAACATGTGACTGTGGGGTGATTGCATTAGCTTGCTTTCTATGGCAGTGATAAACGCCACGACCGACCGAAAGCAACCTGGGGAGGGGAGGGTTTATTTCATCTGACAGCTTATAGTCCACCATAAAAGGAAATCAGAGCAGGCACTCCAGGCAGGAATGTGTAGTCAGGAACCGAAAGAGGCCATGGAGGAAAGCTGCTCACTGGCTTGCTCCGCATGACAGCTACACTTATTTATTGTTTATTTTTACTTAAGCATTCTTTTTAATTAATTAATTAACTATGCTTGTGTGTATGGGTGTTTTGCCTGCATGTATGTTTGTGCACAGTGTTTGTGCAGTGCCCAGTAGAAGCCAGAAGAGGGCATAGATCCCCTAGACCTGGAATTATAGGTAGCTGTGAGCCATGAGGTGCATGCTGGGAATGGAACCCAGGTCCTCTGAAAGAGCAGTCAGTGCTCTCAATCACTAAGCTGTCTGTCCAGCTCCTCAACCACATTTATTATAACCCAGGGCCATCTGTTCCAGGGGTGACACTGCCCACAGTGGGCTTGGCCCACCCATATCACTATCAATCAATAATCAAGAATATACCCCCAAAGTCCAGCCTGGTAGCACACACCTTTAATCCCAGCACTTGGGAGACAGAGGCAGGTGTCTGTCAGTCTGGTCTACAGAGCAAGTTTCAGGATACCCAAGGCTACACATAGAAACCCTGTCTCAAAAAACAAACAAACAAAAATAACTTAAAAAAAGAGTAAATAATAAATAAATCTTTAAAATAAAAATGGGGGCTAGAGAGATGGCTGTTCTTCCAAAGGTCCCAAGTTCAGTTCCCAGCAACCATCTATAGTAGGATCTGGTGTGCAGGCAGAATGTTGTATAAATAATAAATAAATCTTTGAAAAGAAAGAAAGAAAGAAAGAAAGAAAGAAAGAAAGAAAGAAAGAAAAGGATATGCCTCTACAGACTTGCCTATAAGCCAATATGATGGAGGCATTTTCCCAACTGATGACTCTTGTTTGTGTCAGGTTGACAAAAATAAATGAATAAAAAAATAACTAGCACAACATCCACCTCCAAAGGATACAACTGCAACACAGCCCAACTCTTCCCCAAGGCTCGGGGAAGAGGGTAGAGAATGACTTAAGACCCAGAAAAGGAGGATGTCTGCCGTGATACACTGTCTTCTATATGTGCCAGAAAAGCTGCACCCATGAACTCTCAACAATATGGCTGCCTGAAAAAGAACAGCACAATGACAATAGCACTTGACATGCCAGTGTGGGCACAGTCCTACATCTAGATAAAGAACTATAGGTGGACAAGGCCTGCTGAGAAAGGTTGAACCAATCCCCTGCAAGGATGAGCTCCCATACAGGCTGTCCAGTCCCAAGTGGTCAGCCCTGAAAACATGTACATATGAGCAGAGCTAAAGGATTCAGTAGGTTATATATAAATGTGCGCATAGACACATATGTGTATACATGGAACAATAATATTAAAGAGCAGATCATGAATGGAGAGAGGGGCGGGGGGAGGGGGTCATGGGAGGGGCAGAAATGAAGTGGATGCAGTGTTCATGTATGAAGTTCTCAAAAGTTAAATGGAAAGAAAAAGGAAAAAAGAAAAGTGCAGCAAACAAAATCCTACTTACTGGAACCTTGACAGTTTATCAAGATAAGCTCAACTCGGCCAATAAAACTCCAGCTCTAAAGCTCTGTGCTGGAACCATAGAAGCAAAAAATGGACTGATTAATGGTGGGTTTACACAACTTGTGATTTAGCCTGGTGACGGTGAGCAAGGCTAAACTGTACTTTATTAGGCAAATATGGACATTTTAAATTATTAATGAATGGTACATGCACTCATTAGGTCCTGTTACGCTAAGTATTTTGATTTTCATGGGGTAAGGGAGACTTGAGTCATTCCTTCACCTTGGCTTTAGTGATACATTATGACAGCTTTTATGAGATGTGTTAAGTAACCACTTTCTTTCTCCTTTTAACAGTAACTTTTTTTTTTTTTTCCTAATCCAGCCTTAGAGAATCTTCTTTAGTTTGTAAAGCAAAGAAGCAGCTTGGGAATTAGATACTTTAGCTTTGAATTCTACTGCCATTAGCTTTTTTACTGTAAGTCACTTATTTCTCCAAATCTCTGAGTCCTCACCTTTTACACTGGGATATTAATATTTACCATATACTGTTATAGAAAAGGTTAAATAAAAGGCGAGCATTTGGGTAAAAGCCTAGTAAAATAAATCACACCTGATTTAATAAATGGCAAGTAACAAAGTAATCTTATTACTTAGAGTTTGGACCTTTGCCTCAATGTTTGGCAACGTGTTTCTCATCTTATAAATTGACTATGGAGAGTTGGCCAATGGTGGTACAAGCCTTTACTCCCAGCACTTGGGAGGCAGAGGCAGGAGGCTGAGTTCAAGGCCAGCCTTGTCTACAGATCGAATTCCAGAAGGGAAGCCAGGGCTACACAGAGAAACCCTGTCCTGAAAAAAATTAGCAAAAAGTTGAATGCATACATAAATAAATTATGGAATGTATATGTATTTTTATAAACTCAATTTCAATAAATTAAGTTTTGGCTTTCAAGATTCCCACTTGAGGCAATGTATGGTGGTGACACATGCCCATAATTCTGGCATTCAGAATGTCAGGCTGAAACAAGGAATTGGAAATTTCTGAAAACTGCTCACTTCTTAGTCATTATGCTTGACTAAGGGGCCAAGGAGACAATTGTTATATTTAAAGGATGATATTCTGGGTTTTATGATAGCCTTCTGTATATTTAAAATTTTCTGTATTCTAAAGCTAGAATGAAGATAAGCTTTCTCCAAAAGGAAAATAATATCAACTCCATTTCACACTAAAGCATTTGTTGGTATGTAATCTTGATTGTTCAATGAGTGGAGAAGCAAGAGCCTAATCTCTTGTAAATATTTTTCTTTATAAATTCAAGTATTGGAGCTGGAAAAATGGCTCAGTGGTTAAGAGTGTATACTGCTCTTGCATAAGACCGAAGTTCAGTTCCCTGAACCACAACGGATGGCTCACAAGTGCCTGTAACTCCAGCTCTAGGGAACTCAACACTCTCTTCTGGCCTCCTAGGGCATCTGTGCTCATGAGCATATATTACACAGACATACAGACACATACAATTAAATCTTTAAAAATACATTATTAGCTTTTGAGGTCTTTGGTTTTTGTCTTTGTTTTTGAGACAGGGGTCTCTCTATTATACAGCTTTGGTTTTCCTGGAACTTGTTATATAGATCAGGCTGGCCTCAAACTCACAGAGATCTGCCTTCTGCCCCTCAACCACACTGAGCTTGGTTGTTTCATTTTGTTTAAGATTTCTTTCTATTTGTGTATTTGCCTGTGCCACATGGTCTGTACTTGAAGATGGCAGAGGGCCATCAGGTCCAAGCTGGAGTGCCAGGCAGCTGTGAGCCAACTGACTTGGGCACTGGAACCTAAATTCAGGTTGTTGGAAAAAGTAGTAAGAGTTTTTAACCATGAGCCATCTCTCCCAGTCTTCTATGATTGTTTGTTTGCTTGTTTGTTTGTTTGTTTAAAGCAAGTAGCCTAAAAACATTAATGAAGAATTTTCTCTCTTCAGCTAAATTGGCCTTGGCCTGCTTCTGTACACCCAAAAGGGAGACACTCCAGGGGAATCTATGCAGGGAGCAAATGTTGATGAGTCAGCGCTGTGGCACACTTTCTCTGTGAGATCCTAAATCAAAGCTTCAGTTAAGGGCAAGGCTGTCTTTGTTTCTAAAGAGCTTGTCTTGGGAGCGGCAGTAAGATTAAAGGGGTACCCATTAACAGCCTTTGACACCTCTTTGTTTTATTGATGGTATTTGTTGCAAAAGTCCAGTTGTTGCTTGGGACCTACAGAAGTCTCTATTTAGATATTTCCTTAATTAATTCCCATTTGTTTTCTTTTTTTCCCTTCCCTTTTTCCTTCCCACCACCCCACCCCCACCCCCAATGTAAGCCCAGGCTAGCCTAGAACTCAAAATTCTTTTACCTCAGCCTCTTGAGTGTTGACAGTACAGGTATTCACCACACCCAAACTCCTTTTTTTTATTTTAAATTAAAAAAAATAATAATAATGCCTCTTTCTCTGCCCTAAAGTATTTTCCTAGATTGCTTATACACTAAGTTGAGCCAAGCTTATCCTTCCCCATAATAGCTATGTTTTGCTGATCTTTTGGGTGATTCATCCACTGTGTATGCATACAAATTATAGTTCAGAAGGTTGTCATAAGAATTAATTAATGTTTGCTGCATGCTTTATGATCTTCAGATGAAAGGCACAAGATGAAATGCAGTGTGTCTACACAGAATAACAGCACTGGGACACATTAGAAAGAGTTCTAGGAAGGTTTCTGAACAAAAGATTGCCCTGTGTATTAACTGCATTGTCTTTCTTATTGCTGAAAATAGAATACAATTTCGTTTGAAAAAACACCAAGAGATTTTTTTTAGGTGAATGTACAATTGATAAAGAATGTATTATAGAATTTAGCTCTTGTAAAGTAAATATGAAAAAGAAAAAAGACAGAAGGAAAGAAGTTAAGTGCAGGGGATGTGAGCACTGATAAAAGAAAGCAGCTTATAAGCAATAATGAAGACCCTTCACCCAGAGCCAGGGGACACACCTGGCATCCCAGCCCTGAGGGAATGCAGATCAGAGGATCAATAGCTCAAGACCTTCCTCAGCTACAGAAAGAATTCAAAGACAGCATGGAGCTACCTGAGACCTTTGTCTCAAAACAAAACAAAACCAAAACTGACTCTTGAGACCTTCTCCATTGAGATAAATATTTATTGTATAGTTTGGACCTAATTTATTAGAACCCTTTATTCCTCATAGTTTTTGTTGTTTTATTTGGTTGATTGTTTTTCAAGACAGGGTTTCTCAGTTTAGCATTGGCTGTCCTGGACTCTTTGTACAACAGGCTGGCCTCAAACTCACAGTGATCTGCCTGTTTCTGTGTGTGCTACTGCACCCAGCTTTATTCCTCATAGTTTTACATGTAGGTAGGAAAAGGTTTACAGAAATAGGAGGAAGAAAAACTGGATAAACATAAATTTCAGTGGACATAGGAGAAACCAGTTGGTTTTTGTTGTTGTTGGTGGTGGTGGTGTTTGTTTGGCTTGGTTTTTCAAGACAGAGTTTCTCTGTGTAGCCCTGGCTATCCTAGCACTCACGTAAACCAGGCTGGCCTTGAACTCACAAAGATCTGCCTGCCTTTGCCTCCAAGATGATGAGATTAAAGGTGTGTGCTATGACCACTCAGAAAGAAACTAGTTTTTTGTTTTTTTTTTTTTACCCATCTTTTTTTTTAAGATTTATTTTTAATTTTTATTTTTGAGTAAATATATGTATCACTGTGGGGTGTGTGTGTGTGTGTGTGTGTGTGTGTGTGTGTGTGTTGTGTCATGTGGAGGTGGTATAGATTCCCTGAAGCTAGGGTCACAGGCAGTTATGAGCCACCCAGTGTGGATGCTGGGAATTAAACTTAGGTTCTCCACAAGACAGCAAACAAAACACTCAACTGCTGAGTCATCTCTCTAGCCCCAAATTCCTCTGATGATAAGACCTTCTAGGCATCCAATCCCGTCTGCCTCAGTTGGGTCCCTCAGCATCTGAGAGCTGAGTACTCATACCTGAACTAATTTTAAGCCTGCATTCCCAACTAATCATGTCTAAATCCCTTTCTGCTTTAGAAGGCCTGCCTGTTAGCAAGCCCATCCCACCAATCCCAAAGTGAGCACCTATTTACTGACATTGTTCTCCTGGGAAGAATGGCCTCTTTCACAACTTTGATATCTTCGGGGTGTCCCATATTTCCCCATCATTAGTCTAAATTCAACTTGTTCCTAAGGTTTCCTGTCAATGTTTTAAGCTTTCCATGATTAGTCTAGCTCTCAGTAATCTTTCTGTTCTATCCTAGTTGGCTTCTGGCCACCTAGGCTTTGTACCACAGGCTTTCCTGTTTGTTAATTTTGCCTTTGTGGTGAGGTTGTAACTTCCTGTATGTGAGGACCATTCTTTTTACACATGGTAGCATGTCCTGCTGTTTAATGACTTACATAGCATCATCAATGTGGATAAAGTCTTTATTTTAAAAAACTGGACAAAAATTTTGAAACACACTGGACTTGTCCACCTCAATTTCTGACTCATGAAGAAAGACTGAATTCAGCTGTGTTTTCTGACAAGGAATGAATGTTTCACTCATTGTGCCTGATATCTAAGGGAAATATTACCCCTAAATTCTCTCTTTCTCTTTCCAATTCCACTCTCATTAAAAACTCCCAGGCAGTTGAATGATGGTGGCGAACATCTTTAATTCCAGCACTTGGTAAGCAGAAGCAGGCAGATCTCTGAGATCAAGGCCAGCTTGGTATATAGAGCGAGTTCCAGGACAACACGGAGAAATCCAGTTTTGGAAAACAAAATAAATAAACAATAAGCAAATAAACAAAAACTCCCAGGCTTTCCAGGTTCCCTGAAAGCAAGAAGACTAAATCTCCAGTAGGAAGAAAGTATTTTCAGACTGGAAAAAAAAAATATGCATTTGTGAATTTTGTCAGAGCAGATTTCCTTCAAGATATATATCATCTCTGGTTAACTGAGAAAATCAAGTTATGAATCTCCAAAGTGAAGGAGCAACCACCAAGGCGACCGTGACCTTTCCAAGTATTCTGTCAAAGAAGCTTCCTGAGCAATTGGTGTTTACAGCTCGCTTCACACAGCAGCAACCACCTCCCTCAGAACAGAGAGCAAGCGCGGTAACCTGTCCCACAGTTCTGCTTGTCAGAGCATCTGTCCTGGCGTGGGCTACTCCAGATAGGCCACAGGCATTAAAAGCCAGACAGCCTTATGAACTGTGACTCATGGATGACTGTGATTTATCAAGTCATGGTGTTAGTCAGATTTCCGTCACCAAAACAAATGCCTGAGATAATCAACTTAGGAAGAGAAAAGACTGACTCTGGCTCTCATTTGCAGAGATTTCTGATCACGTCTGGTTGGTCCTAGTATTTTCAGGCCTGTGGTAAGGCAGTGGCATATGGCTTGAATGCGTAGCAAAAAGAAACATTCATGTCATCATACATCGGAGAGAGAAGAGGGAAAGGGGCTACATTTCAACAGTTCTGTTCAAGGGCATTCCACAGATGACCTGAGGCCTTTTGCCCCTCAAGTTTGCACAAGGTACCTCTAGTATCCTCCAAAGCACAGGCCTTTGTGGTGGATATTTAAAATATAAACTACAACAACCACATTAGGCCTGTAGCCAATCCTTCTGTGACTGTTTCCTCATATGAAATAGGACTGTAATGAGGTAGTATATGTAAAGTGATTGACTAAAAGCTAATAAATACCAGTCACTTAAAAATAAGCTGCAAAAAAAAGATTACAATAGTAAAACTAGCTTGGCTCCAACTGACTGACTCATGTTGGTAAAACATAAAGAATAGCTCTGTTGGACTTGTTACGATTTGTTGAAGATTTGTTACTTCCTGGTGTGTCCTCAATTTCTTTTGACTATAAATGTATAAAAGTAATTCAGTAAAAAATAAGGGTTTCTGGGCTTTAGACAGGTGTAATGGCAGTTATGATTACCATGGGAATGCAGGATGGATGACACAAACCCCAGAGAAGAGAGAAGTGTCTACGTGTCCAGAGGGATCACTGAGCCTGCAGAAATACTTCATGAACAAGGACTTCTGTTTTAACTAAAGATGGGCCCAAAGCTTGCTCTCCCTCTCAACTACATTTTTTAGATAGAGTTTCTGAACCTTTAATTTATAAAATTGTTTATAATACAAGTGAGCTCTTTTTTTTTTTTTTTTTCTTTTTTCTTTTTTGGTTTTCCACAGGGTTTCTCTGTGTAGTCCTGGCTGTCCTAGAACTCACTCCATACATAGACCAGGCTGGCCTTGAACTCAGGGATCTGTTTGCCTCTGCCTCCCAAGTGCTGGGCTTAAAGGTGTGTGCCACAACCACAACCGCCACCAGCTGTGAGCTCTTGATGAAGAACCAAGAATGCTTTTAGTGAATACTTCCCTGAAGTGTTGAAATACATCATGTCTAATGCATTGTCTGGGTGATTTAGAACACTGATAGATGTTTGTCAAACGCACTCTGACCATCAACAAACCTTTCTAGGCCTTCAACATCTTCTGAACACACAAAATCAAGTTGAGCTATTGGTTTAGTTTCAAAATGTCCACTTAGTGTACTTTTCTTTCTTTTCCTTTTCTCTTTTTTCATGTCCAGCAGCAACGTTAGGTGTTTTTGCTCCTATGCTTCGGCAGCACTGACGGTCCAGATGCTGAATGCCATTACCAAGACTCAGTTACCAGTTCTGCCACTTCGGGGATGTTTGACCTTTGGACAAGTAATAGCCTTTCTATTTCCTCAACCTCCTTGTTTTGACTCTGGTGATAATAATGGTGCTGGCTAGGTTTTGTCAACTTGACACAACCTGCAGTCACCTGGCAAGAGGAAACCTCAGCTGAAGAATGACCCTCGTCAAAGTGGCCTCTGGCTGTGTCTGCAAGAGACCGTTTGTTTGTTTTAAAGAATATTTTTAAAAATATTTTAGTTTGTATGTATGAGTGCTTTGCCTGCATGTATGTCTGTCTATATGAGTGTGTGGTGCTTGTGGACGCCAGAAGAGGGCACGTGGATATCCTGGAACAGCAGTTATAAATGGTTGTGGGCTGCTGTATGGATGCTGGTAATAAAACCTGGTCTTCTGGAAGAACAACCAGTGCTGTTAACCTCTGAGCCAACTCTCCAACACCCAGAGATTGTTGTCATTGATGATCTGATGTGGGAAGGCTCAGCCTGCTGTGTTCGGCACCATCCCCAGGCCAACGGGCCCAAGCTATAAAAGAAAGCTAGATGTTGCAGACCAGCGTGAGGACTGTATATGGCTCTTGTTTAGACCCACAGGCACCTGGGAAGTTCCACATCTGTCAGCAGCTCCATCAGTTTCTGTGCACCGTCGGGGTGGACAGTTCCAAGCCAGGGTTGCTGCAGCTCTTGGACCTCATCAGAGAAGTTTCTTTGTGCAGTGGATGCTGTTCATGTAGACACTTATAACTAACTGGTCACAGTGCAGAGAATAAGTGTGTGGAGTGCTCAGCCACAGAAGGGACATCTGTATCATAACCTCTCCCCAAAGCTCTGCGGCCACCTCAGAGAGGAGAGCAGAAAGGTTGTAAGAGCCAGAGTTCAGAGACGAGCAGAGCCAAACTGTGCCTCCTGCATTCACGAAGTCATGGCTATCGCTGCCTGCTTCAGACCTGCACAAAAACCAAGCCAGTCAGCATTAGAATGACTGGGCCGGGAAGGAGTTTATAAGCCCCATCGATGGAAGGAACTACGGGCTGGTTATGACTTCTGGGGGTTGGAGAGTCAGGTGTGTGTGTGTGTGTGTGTGTGTGTGTGTGTGTGTGTGTGTTTTATGGCTGTGACTCCTGGTAAAGGGACCACACTACAGTGGATGGCCCAATACCCAGAAGGACATGGACAGAACAAAGTGGAGTAGATGGATTATATAGTAGTAGTAGTAATAATAATAATAAAGTAATAGTAATAATAATAATAATAATAGATATGAGGCTGGCATTGGGGCAGGGAGGTAGGGTGGACCTCAGAGGAGTTAAAGAGAAGAGTTGGGATAAATATGATCAGGACATATTATATAAAATTCTCAAGGAATTAATGAACCTTTTGTTTTGTTTTGTTTTTTGAGACAAGGTTTCCCTGTAATAATCTTGGCTGTCCTGGACTTCCTTTATACACCGGGCTAGCCTGAGTCCTGCTTTGAGATGAAAATTCCTGTGGGCAAGGATGTTTCATTCATCTCTGTATTCTCAACACTTAATACATTCTTACCGCAGAATATTTTTCCAATAAATGTTTCTGAAATGGATTCAACAGATGCATGTGGCCCATTTGTAGAATATCTAACTTAACTTGATCTTTCCTGTGTTCAACAACAGATCCTAAAGGATGTCAAGAAATGTAAAATTTCCATGATTTCAAAAGACACCTGACACCTTAATAGTGAGCGTCTGACACTTACCACGCCTGAACATCTATTTTCCTACTATGTGAACCATGGATGGTAGTATATGCTTGTGTGCTCATGGGAGTTACACACCAGTGGCAGAGCATCTGAGCTGTGCTTCTGTGGAAGGCAGCGGGAAGATGCAGCCTAGCACTGCCCCTAACAGCCTGAGGAGTGTTTTCCCGTTAGGGGCCTCCATTCAGGTAAAGCCAGACCCTTGACTACCCTGAAGAGAAGAAATTCAGGAGGAGTCAGAGTGAAGCAAAGATAACAAGTTAGTTAATCAGAGACGTTTCAGATAGCTACAAGTTTGGGTATTTAAAGAACGGTATGCAGCTGGGTGCAGTGGCGCACTCCTGTAATCCCAGCACTCAGAGAGGCAGAGGCAGGCAGATCTCTGTGAGCTCAAGGCCAGCCTGGTCTACAAAGTCCAGGACAGCCAAGGCTACACAGAGAAACCCTGTCTCAGAAAAAAAAAAAAATTCAGAAGTTGGGGGAAGAGTTAGAATCTGATCAAAACATATTGTATAAAAAAATTTAATTAAAAAAATTAAAAAGCCAATGGTGGTGACACATTCCTTTATTCCCACCACTACAGAGGCAGAGGTGGACAGGTCTTTGTGAGTTCAAGGCCAGCTTGGTCTAAGCAGAGATTCCAGAGATTCCAGGGCTAGATGAAGAGACCCTGTCTCAAAATTTTTTTAATTAATTAATTAATTAACTATTAAGCAAAGTTTTCAAATTAAGCTTTAAAATGCTAACAGTGGGGGCTGGGAAGATGGCTCAGTGGTTAAGAGCACTGTCTGCTCTTCCAAAGGACCCCGGGTTCAATTCCCAACACCCACATGGCAGCTCACAACTGTCTATACCACCAATTCCAAGGGGTCTGACACCTTCACGCTAATGCTACAATGGAGGAGTTGGTACACTTTTTTTTTTTTAACATCAAGTATTTTCTTTTGTAAATGAAGCTGTAAGGTTTTCTGAGGCAAATTATTTAGGTGAAGAGAGAGAAATGCTAATCCCTGGACCCAAGGCCACACGCATTGTAGCCCTTGGAAAGTAGATTTAATTGCTGTGTGCCACGGTTTGAGATGTCTTCTGGAAGACAGCATTATCTCTGTGGGCAAGTTCAATGAGGGCATTTGTGTGGCAGCTTCTGGCTTCCAGCCACATTCCAGAACGAGGACTTCTTTATGTTCCTGTGTAAAGGAATACAAGTCCCTGCCTTCCTAGCTTGCCTTGGTCTCATTCTGGGTACTTAGTCAAGGACTTTGTGAAAGTCATTTGGCTACATGGAAATGTTCACAAAGAAAAGTAAAGCCTTAGCCACAGGTTTCAGCCAGCCAGGAAAACAAGAAATGGCAAGATCATTGCATCCTGCAGGAGAATCCTGAGCACTGGGGCAGGAAATAATTAAAATAATTAGAAATAAAATAATTAAACAAACAAAAAAGCCTGAGTACAGCCAACCAAGTAGTCTGTACTGTGGTTCTGACCTAAAAGTTCCTTTGGGGCTCAGCACACATAAACCTTATTCTAGGCATTTGCCTATATTTTCTTGAATATTCAGCTACCGACATTGTGTCTTTTCTCTCTGCATCAATTTCTCTCAGACTGACTACCCTTGTTCTAACTGCCAGCTAATTGGTCTTCGAAATCTATAGCTTTAAACACCAGACAGATTGTTGCTATGGGCTTGATAGCAAAACTCTCATACCAGATTCAGGCTGAGTGAAATAAGGCGGCAGATATTTGGCTGTTTTTGAGTCAGAGGTCTTGTCTTGTGGTAGCCATGATGAGTCAAAAGGAACACACACCCACTGATTCCCCTGCCCCAGGCTCTCTCTGCAGCAGACTTCGAGAAAGATTTTAAGGAAGAGATTAGGATGAAGGCTGGAGAGATGCCCCACTAGCACCTGTTCTTTCAGGGGACCTAGGTTTGATTTCCAACCCCCACATGGAGACCCACAACTGGCTGTAACTCCTAAGGGATCTGAAGCCATCTTCTGGCTCCCAAGAGCACCAGGCACTCACAAGGAACACAGACTTATATACAGGCAAAACATTCATACACATAAAAATAAAATAAAATATTCTTTTAAAAAGAAAATTTTAAAGAGATAGTCAAACAGATGGACAACAGAATATGGATACAACTTTTACTTCAAGTAAAACTGGTTGTTCTTCAGTATATTTGGAATGTGTAAAAAATATTTTGGTACAAGGCTGGAGGGCTCATTGAGTAAGAGGACTGACCATTCTTCCAGAAGACCTGGGTACAATTCCCAGGACCCACGTGGTGGCTGTCAAACTGTCTGTGACTCCAGTTCCAATGGATGTGGCACGCTCTCAGGCCTCTGTGGACAGTTGCAGGCACATGGTACATGGACATTCACGCAGGCAAAACACCTATGCACATTAAAAAAAAAAGGGGGGGGGTTGGTTGTATTACTATTAATGGCAGAATTCCAAGCTTTTAAGCTGGAATTTCAAGAATTTAAGCTGAAAAGATAACAGCAACAATGGTAGGAAGATCACTCCGCCAGCAAAGGGCTAGCTCAGCAGGCACGAGGGTTTGACTAGAGTTTGATCCCCGGAACCTAGGTAACAGGTCAGCCGTGGTAGAATGTGCTTGGAACCCCAGAGCTGGAGAGGTAGAGACGGGCTGTCAGGTCCAAAGGAAACTAACTCTATTCCTTCACGCTCCAAACGGTTGGCTATCTGTGGTGCCTGGTAGCATACCAAAGCTCATGCTGGCCTCCAGGCTCCCTCAGTACCACAAGTACTTGTTACACTCTTCAAAGTCTGTGCTAGCAACCTAGCCATTCTCACTTCTCCAGCTCATGGGCTTCCCGCCCCACAGCTACTCATTCTCCTAACAACCCTGTCATTTCTCTCTATATGGGCATGTTCTCTCCCTGTCTCTTTTGCTCTCCCCCCTCTCTCTTTCTAATATTTACAATGAAAACCTCCCCCTTAACCGTAACATGGAGCAGTCATGTTGTCAATTTATACCTGGGTGGAGTCCTGGGGCTTGCTGGCCAATCAGCTGAGCCTACTTGCTGAGCTCCAGGCTAATAAGAGATCCTGCCTAAATAAATACATAGGTGGATAGATAGACAGACAGATGGACGGAACAGGACAGGACCCAAGAAATAACATCCAGAGTTGGTTTCTGGCCTCTGCAGCCGTGTGTACACACATATACTCCACCCTCAAGTCCATTCAAACACAGACCCACAATACACACACACACACACACACACACACACACACACACACACACACTGCAATCCTGCAATCATAATAATAATTTTAGGCTCTCCCCAGCAGGATGAGAAGAGGGGAACCTTCAATTCAAACTATCAATATCTTATCTGTGAGATATGCTGGCCAACATAATGTTTATAGTAGGTGGAACCCTATCAAGTTTAGAAGGTAACCTAAATATTGAAAACAAACAGGTTTCCAAAGGATATGAGTTAGAAAAGGCAACCCAGAGGTTAGCCGCTAACAACACCAGGCTAAAGGGACAAAGGAAAGAAGAATGAAAAGAGCTGATGGCTGAAGATTACCTGTGGGCTGTTATGGAGGTTATAGATGGTGTCTTGATAACACCTCAAGGTGGGGAGGGGATCAGATAGGGAAGAACCTGGATGCATTTTCCTGCTGCTCTCTAAACTCATTCCATCAGTCAGACTTGTCAGGAAGACAGCTGACACAGTAAGGTCCTCCACATGATATGGCGATCAGGTCCAAAGGAGTCAAGGAGTCCCTTGTGTGACAAGAATATGGGGATCATTCAACAGTCGTATCTTTTGTTTGTTTTCTTTTGTTGGCTTGTTTGTTTGATTGTTTGTTTGAGTCAGGGTGTCACAGTATGGAACTCTGGCTAGCCTAGAACTTTATATATATATACATATATATATATATATAGACTAGGCTGATGTGAAACTGTAGACTAGGCTTGCCTCAAGCTCAGATACCTTACAATACCTTACAATGGTATTTCTTTAATGTTAGCATTAACAAATCAAGGAACAAAATTCACCATCCTGCTTTACATGGTGGTAGATACCTTTAGTTCCAGCACTCAGAAGGCAAAGGCAGAGGCAGGTGGATCTCTGTGAGTTCAAGGCCAGCCTGGTCTAATGCAGAGAGTTCCAAGCCAGCCTGGACTACAGAGTGAGACCCTGTCTCCAACAAACAAAGAAATAAATTCATCATCCTAATCATTTTAAGTGTATGGTTCAGTTGTATAGTTGCCTCACATAGGTTCTCTAAACAAAGTTGTGTTTTCTGCAAGTACACTTTTCTAACTTTGGAGCCATCTCTCCAGTACCTGATGCTTTAATATTTATTATTTTAGTTTATTTGTTTTTGTTTTTCAAGACAGGGTTTCTTTGTCATCCTTGGCTGTCCTGGCCTCACTTTGTAGATCAGGCTGGCCTTGAACTCATAGAGATCCACCTGCCTCTTCCTCCCAGAGTGCTGGGTTTATAGGTGTGTGCCACTTCCACCAAGCTCTGATGCTTTATTTTTATTGAAAAAAAAAAAAAAAAAAAAAAAAAAGCTGGCCATGATGGTGGTGCACACCTTTAATCTCAGCATTAGGGAGGCAGAGGCAGGCGGATCTCAGTTTGAGTACAGCCTGGTCTACAGAACAAGTTCTATGAGCTAGAACTACACAGAAAGATCCTGACTCATGAAAATTACATAGGTAGATAGATAGATAGATAGATAGATAGATAGATAGATAGCTGAATGTGATGGTTCAGACTTACAATCTGAGGATCGAGAGTTCTAAGCCATGTTTGACTAAACAATACCACGTCTCCCAACAACAACAATAAATCAAAGTCAAAAAGCAAAACAGAACAAAGCACTGCTACAAGAGTCTTTTTCAAAGTACTTTACTACCCACCTAATAATTCCTAAGAGAGCTAGAGGCTCCCATCTCTGCAACTTCATGTGTGGCCAGGGTTAGACCACAAACATTTAAATGTCTAATTGAGATGGATTCCCTTAAAGAAAAGTAGTTGGCCAAGAGGCAGAATAAAAAAAAAAAAAAAAAAAAAAAACAAAACAGGTGCAATTTCCTGAGTCAAAGGAAGAAAGATTTTCGAGAAATGTGGAGATAAAGATCTTCTCACATACTCATTTGCCTCCAGTTCATTTTCTACTCTTTAATTACAAAGTAATTTCCCTCAACAAGCAAATCTCATCACTGTCCCTCCTCTTCTCTCAGACCTCCCATGGCTGCTTGAGAAGGATTAGGAGGTGCATGACCTTTCTGGAGGAGGTGTGTCACTAGCGGTGGACTTTAGGTAGTAGCTTCCTCTGCCTTGGAGGAAGACATAAGATCTCAGCTAGTCTCCGGCACCATTCCTGCCAGGCTGCTGCCATGACAGTCACGATGGTCGGTCATGGACCTTTAACCCTCTGTATCTGTTAATTTGTCCCCAGACTTAATGCTTTTTAAAAATAAGTTGCCTTGGGCATGGTGCTTTGTCAGGGCAGTAGAAAAATAACTAAGACACATGGTGACGTAAGGCTTCGATCTCTGCACTTTGGAGTCTGAGGGAGGACTCAGAGTTTGGGACCAGCCTGGGCTACATAGCAAGACCATGTCTCAATTTCTATGATTTTTTAAATGCATTCACTAGAGAACAATTATGGCTTTGATTAGATACTACAGAAACAAGGTTAAGAATCTCTGCACGCACGCACACACACTGTAGACAAACATTTCAATTCGGTAATTTAAATATTTTTGCAAAAACTTAAAAACGAATCTTTTCACATGTAATTTTAGTGAGGAACATTTGATTGCCCCAGATGAAGTGCTTGATTAAGAGATTCCTTGTTGGCAAAAGGAATAAAAAGCACATTGTGCTTGCAATGATCTTCAGCAAGGAGAGGTGCAGACGGCTCCTTCCCCTTTGAGAAATCTGCAATATTGGTTTCTAAATTAGAGACTGGATAGTCTTGGCTGATGAATTAAAAATTCAAATCAAATTGTGAGAAAAGCGCTTCTTATATTTGGAGATAGTCCAGCTAAGTTTACAGGAGGAAACGTGTCATTCTGAATACCTTCATTTCAGTAACAATGAAATGAATCCAGATGAAGCTCTAAGTTTTAGGGCTGATGGCTAAGGTCATAAAAATCAAAGCACAGACAGGAAAATATAGACAATTCCACTAAGTTGAGAAAAGGGACTATATTAAGACACATTATTTCTGTACTCTCTTGAATTTTGCACTTTTCCTTGTATTTGTTAAGCCACCCCAGTGTCTAACTTAAGCAGAAGGGGAATTTTCTGGAACAAGATGGAGTAACTGGCGGTTTTTAAAGTCCAGAAGTGAGAAGCCCAAGCTTAGCCTTGAAATGGTCTGGTGTCACTGATGGCAGCCATGATTCCAGGCATTGCAGCCATTGGCTTATGGTGGTCTTCCTGCTAGCCTCTGGGTATCTATCTGCTGTGGTAGGACTTCTACTTATTTTCCTGTACTTCACTGCAGATTCAGTCAAAGTCCAAAACAAGGACATAAAGTTGACCGATCATGGATCACTTTCCCTCTGCTGGCTGAGAGTCTACCGGGTGTTGAGTGGGGATTGGGAAAAGCCAGGCGTGTATCTGAACTTCCTGACATTTCACTACCCCTTGCATTTCCAAAGTGGAGAGCTCTCAGGGGAAGGAGGAAAGGGCCAGAATTTAGGAAGTCTCAAACTTACTGATGTTCACGTTTTCCCGTCTTTCCAGAATATGTGAGAAGCTTGTCCTTCCAACAGAGAAATGTTACTTCATTTCGACAACAGCAGATAATATGTCACTAAATTGCTAGTTTGTAGAACTTGGGGCAGAACCACGCATTTGTATATATGCAGCTACAGTAACAGACTCACTGCCTTTTTTTCTAATTCTGCTACTTCTTCTAATTCTGCCGTTTCTTTGTTCCAACTAAAGAAGCGTGTGTTATTGGCATCATTAAAGCCAACCATAGCATAGCATAAACTCAAGAGGAGAAATCGAATACCAATGCATTTAAGAAGAAATTAAATTAAGACTTAGAGAAGGCAAATTCAGCTCTTTTCCTGGAAGTCAAAGTGAGGGAACCTCAATATCTAAATGTTGTGAAATGCTCCCTAAGGCCACTTTTTTTTTTTTTTTTTTTTAAGCGAAGGCTTCATTCTGTTCTTCACATACAATCCTGGATGATCTCATATCCTCTTTTTGTATACCTAGTATTTGGAAACCAAGAGCATTAGAAAAATCTAACCTCTAGCCAGGCTCATTGGCGCATGCCTGTAATCCCAGCACTCTGGTAGGCAGAGGCAGGGGGATTACTGTGAGTTTGAGGCCAGCCTGGTCTACGATGTTAGTCTAGGACAGCCAAGGCTATACAGAGAAATCCTGCCTCAAAAAAACAAAACAAAATAAAAGAAGAATAAAGAAAGGAAAAGAAAAATCTGACATCTTATGAACTCAAGTTTACCTCGGTCTTCCATAGTCACCCATTAATATGGTAACTATCTGCTCAGGGTTATGAATATTATATCTGTGCTCTATTGCTTTAGTAGAGTTTTGATTCCTTGGATGGTAAGAGCCCTGTCTGCCTGATTGGCTGTACACAGCACCCACGTTTGCCATTATGTATGTGACTGTGAATGTCACTGAACGTAACAAAATATACTTTCCCCAACTATAGCAAATAAAATCTTTCTTCACATAACATCAACAAACAGTGATCTGGAGTCCAAATACAGCCCACAACTATTTTTATCAATAAAGTTTGATCGGAAACAGTCATTATTATTTATTCACCTACTATCTATACTTCTCCCACAGTACAGTGAAGAATTGAGTATCTCTGACAGAGACCATATGGACTGCAAAGCCTAAAGTATTTACTTTAAGTTCGTTTGTCACAGAAGATTGATGACCACTATGTCAGAGGCTCTTACCTAAAAAAATCACCCATAAAAATCTACAAACTGTAAAGATACTATATTATATTACATTATATTTAATATATATTATACTATATTATATTTAATAACTCCCAATAAACTACTTAACAGATATCAGGCAATGTACTACAAATTTTAATATCCATAAGATACATACTATAATACTTATTAAAAAATAATTCAACTTTCCTAAAACTAACGTTTAATCACAGTAATAATCAATGCCATCACATAGCAGGGCTGCAGAGATGGCTCAGCAGTACAGTTTATGTACGGCTGTTGCAGAGGACCAGAGTTCCACCTACATGAGACAGCTTGCAACCACCTAACAGATCCATGGGGGGGTCCTCCACTCTCTTCTGGATTCCAAGGACATGCACACACATGTACAATATATCCCCTACACACACATAAACATAAAAACTAAACAAAATCACATACCCACATAACTAATAGGTAGGAGAACAAGAGTTTGGACTCATTTCGTCTGTTGAGACGGAGAACAGAGAGACAATAAACAAACAAGGTGCACGGGTCTCTCACTTCCCTGTGAGATTTGCACCCGGGGGGTGGGGTGGGGGTGGGGTAGAGCTATTCCTGTCACCATTGCTACTCTGGTCTGAGGGAAAATGGCTGGTCTGGTATGTTGGCAGAATAAACAGCCCAGGTGAGAGAAGAGCATTCGAAGAAAACTTGATTCAAACTCCAAGGGAAAAACAGAAAGGGTGAACATACGTGGTGAGCATGAATCTCCAGGTCTCTGCTGTGGGCATGTCTTCCCACCCAGCGCATGACCTGCCATAAAGAAACAGCAATCGCAGTAAAGAGGTCTTCTAGGGGCTGGAGAGATGGCTCATCGGTAAAAAGCACTCCTGCCCTTCAAGAGCATGGTTCCCAATCATGGCCTATAATTCTTGCTCCCTTTTCTGGCCTCATGGGCTCCCAGATACACATTCACATGAATACACATGTATACATAGTATAAAAATAATTTTTTTTTTTTATTTTTGCCTTTCAAGACAGGGTTTCTCCATGGAGCCCTGGCTGTCCTGAGCTCACGTTGTACACCAGGCTAGCCTTGAACGCGGAGATCCACTTGTCTCAGCCTCATGAGTTGGGGGATTAAAGCCGTGCACTATCATGCCTGGCTAAAAATAAAATTTTAGAAGAAGAAGAAGCCAGGGAGGGGGAGGCAGGTGGATCTCTGTAAGTTTGAGGCCAGTCTGATCTACAAAGTGAGTCCAGGACAGTCAAAGCTACACAGAGAAACCCTGTCTCAAAAAAAAAAAAATTTTTTTTTTAAATTCTTAAAAACTTGGGCTGGGGAGATGGCTCAGCGGTTAAGAGCACTGTCTGCTCTTCCAGAGGTCCTGAGTTCAATTTCCAGCAACCACATGTTGGCTCACAACCATTTATACCCTCTGCTGCCCTCTTCTGGGGTGCAGGTGCGCATGCACATACAGCACTAATATGCATAAAATAAATAAAATCCTTTTTAAAAATTAAAAAAATTTTAAAAATAATAAGAAGTCATCAAAGGTTTCCCTTTGATGTAAAAAGTAAGGCATTCAATAAATAAAAGTATTCTCTCCAAATTTGAAAGGCACATTTTGGATTAATTTAGCTTCCATTCCTCTATTACAAAATACCAGAAGTTAAGTAAGCAAAAAGAAAAGAAAGGTTTGAGTAAGTAGAAAGAACAATTACTTAGCTCACAATTTTGGACATACAGAAATACAATATGGATATTCTGATTTCCTGAGGGTCCCCTCAGTAGGCACAACCTGACAGAAGGCATCATGGTGAGTACACGCAACAGCAAGAGGTCATGTGCAGGACAGGAAGCTAAAGAGCCCAAAGCCACGACTGCCTCTTAAAAACAGCTGAGCCTCCTAGAACTGAGGCAGCACTGATCCCTTTCAAGGTCAGCACCCCAGGGACTGAACCACTTTACTCTAGGTGAACCTCTTACACGTTCTTCTCTTACAGCTTCCTTTTGGAAACCAAACTTGCAATACAAGGTATGGACACAAGGTTAAACTATATTCAAACCACAGGTTCTTCCAAATTTTTATTTCCCAAATGGCTTACAAATGTCCTTTTAAGAAAAATGGCTATCTAAAACAAATTAAACTGAACATTATCAGCTAAAAGATATTGAAAACGTATTATTGCTAGGAAATATCATTTGGGCCAGGTGGTGGCAGCGGTGGTGACACACACCTTTGATCGAGGCACTTGGGAGGAAGAGGCAGGTGATCTCTGAGTTCAAGGACAACCAGCTCTACACAGAGAAACCCGATCTCAAAAAAAAAAAAAAAAAAATCAAAACAAACAAATACAAAAATAAATGATTAAGATAAAATTGAGATCGTGAGGGTGGTCCCTACTCCAAAAGACAAGATCAGGACACCACAGATACTGTGAGTGAGAACAAGATGAGGTGTCCATCTGCAAGCCAAGGAGAGCAGCCTCTGAAGGTTTGGATGTTAGCCTCCAACATGTAAGAAAACTGTTTAGTTTGTCCAAGCCGTAGAGTTTGTGCTGTTTGGTAAGGCTGCCCTAGTAAACCACTATAAAAGAAAAGGCTAGAACATTCCAGTGCTTTTGGCCTGGGGAAAAGTGGAAATGCTTTCTGCTTGACACTGTTTAGGGAAGTGCCTAGAATGCCAGCTTTAACTAATGACTCTTTCATTAAGGCAGTCTGTTTACTATCACCCTGAGATAGCTCTCATAGGGGTCAGTTGAAGTTCAGACTGCTCTGGGGGGCTGGAGGCTTTCAAGGAAACCATAGCCGGGTAGAAATAGTTTCGTGTAGGGCTCAGAAACCTTTTGGTTTAAAAAAGAAAAACAAAAACAAAAAAAAAAGCTCCTTTGAAATCACATCTACAAGAATATGGCTCCAGAAATTCCACCTGGGCTGAATCTGTTGAAGATTGTGACGCAACCCTTTAAGCCTCACTCACACACATTTGATTTGTGCCTGGTTTACACTGGACTGAAAGGCATGACAGACACTATTGCTTTCACATTTCCTTAGCGTAATTGCTTAGGGTGTCTCCCTGGAGCGTTATTTCAGTTGATACTAGTTCCCTTGTCCTCTCTCATCCCCCTGATACCTCCAACTGAGAACTTCAGGGCATGTCAAAGTATTGTCACAGGCCAGAAGACTCTAAAACGTTTTTAACTCTTGCAAAATTGTGTGATTTCTTCCCACTTTATAAGGGAGAGTTAGAGAGATATGGATAGACAAAGTCAAAGTGGGGCCCCTGAGATGACAGCTTCTTGCTCTCAGAAGACATTCCGAGGAGAAAGGGTGGAAAGACACAGGGGCCAGTATCTAAACTAGACCAATAGTGGAAAAGGGAGGACCTGGAGGTGAGGGGGCTAAGAAACACCCAGTGGGAATCCCAGCCTTAGGACCCTCCTATCTGAAGGGGGAAAAAAACCCGTTATTTTATTTTCCCTTTTCCAGATCTTTCCCAGACTTTCAATTCTTTGTTTTGGGAAATGAGTTCGGTACACTTCTAGATGATCACCAGCACTCCTGTCACATTTCATGCTCTGGTTGTTCAAATGTGTATCTTGTATTTCTCTAACTAGGTTATTAACGCTGGATCATACAAGTAGTTCTATTTTTAGACTTTTTTTTTGTAACCTTCTATATTGATTTGCTTTCTGTTGCTATGCTAAAACACCGTGACCTGGTTTTGGCTTAGGGTTCCAGAAGAATAAGAGTTTGTCTTGGTGGCGAAGCAGATGTAAAGATGGGAGGTAAGAGTGTAGAGGAGAGGGCAAGAAGGAGGAAGGGCAGCGACTGGCCTGAGGTTTCTTGCTCTCAAAGTCCCGGGCCTGTGATTTACACCTCCTCCTGGAGAGCCACCAACTGAGGATCAGTGTTCAAATACCGGCCTGTGGGGAATCTCTACCATTCAACCAACCATACCGCCATCCTGGTTTTCATGGTGGCTATACCGTCTTACATTCCCCACTAGCAGCCTAAGTTAATCTTTCTTTTTCAGCCCTTAAGCCAAAGAAGGAGCATGGGATAGCACAGGTATATTAGAAAACATATTGAAAATTTCACAAGGCGTTGACAGATTTTTCGTACGGCTAAAAATAGCGCTGACCTCTTTAAGAGTCAAAGGTAAGGACAGAACTGTCAATAGGGCGGGTGCTGCAAGCCTGTGTAACCTGGTCCTTGAGAGGCGGAGGCTGGGGACTCAGGAGTGAAAGGTCACCTCAGCTACATGGCCAGCCTTAGGCCAGCCTGGGTTTTACAAAACCCTGTCAAGAACAACAATGAGAACTAATTGTAGTTGCTGCCTTGTTGCTTTTTTGTTTTGTTTTATTTTGCTGTGTGCCTAGCCTGGGACAAATCTTCAACTACAAATCCCCCTGCCTCCGCCTCCTGAATCTTTGGACTATAGTATGAGCCAGCCACTAGCCACCGCTCAGCTTATCATTATTTGCTTTTTGTTTTGCTTTGAGACAGGATCTTACTTCACAGCCTTGGCTAGCCTCAAACTGGGAGCAATTCTCCCCCCCCCCCAGTCTCCCGAGTACTGGGATTAAAAGTGTCATTCGCCCTGCCTTCCATGTCTTTTTGCGTTTGTTTCTATCAATAAGTTATTTTAACGATGCACATACAATGACTTCTTGAAAGTATCTATTGAGCTGCATATTGCGTTGCACACCTGAGATTCTATCATGTAGGAGGTAGAGCCAGGACGATTATTGCAAGTTAGAGCTTAGCTGGTTCTACAAAGTGAGTTTCAGGCCAACTAGGAATGCATAGTGAGGCCCTACCTCAAACAAAAATCATAGAGGAAAATAGAGAGAGAAGGATTTACTGGGTTTTTACTCTATGCTGCAAACCAAGGGCTTTATACAAAGTGATTTGTTCAATAGTATAATGGTAGTAGGGAAGAGGGAAGAACCTAAATTTTTAGGCATTTCACATTAAAGTTACATAAAACAGTAAATAAAGCTAAATAGCATAGATTTCTAATCACAACAAGACTATAAAACATTTAAATTGTCCAAGTAAGTTTTGAGACAGTATTGTACTGTCGCTGGGCTACACTATTGTAGCCTAGAATTTGTTACATGACCAGGCTGGCCTCCAAGATCTGCTTGCCTCTGCCTTCTGAGTACTGTAATTAAAAGCATGTACTTAGTAACAGGTATTTTTTTTCTATCTATCTATCTATCTATCTATCTATCTATCTATCTATCTATCTATCTGTAACCCTGGCTGTCCTAGAACTCTTAGGATGTCCTCAAACTTACAAAGATCCACCTGCCTCTGGCTCCTGAGTATTGAGATGAAAGATGTACACCACCACCTAGCAGAGGCATATTTTTTTTTTAGATTAATTAACTTCTGAGACAATAACCCAGGCTGTTAAGTGTTACAGCTCTGAGGGGAAAGACATTTTGCAGTGAGAGTGTTCCAGCTCTGAAGGGAATGGCTTCCCCAGTGGACATGTTATAGCTCTGAGGGGAAAAGGTTCCCCAATGGAGGTGTCACAGTTCTGCTCTGAGGGGGAGGTTTCCGTAACGAAAGGGTTGCAGCTCTGAAGGGAAAGGTATCTTGGACGTTGGGAGCCAAGGAACACCACAAAGTCAAAACAAAACACCACAAAAGAAACCTCACACAAGAAATTTATTGGGGAAGACACGAGTGGGCGGGTGCCTCTACTGGGGCAAGAAACAGCAGGAACTGGTTTTCCAGGGTGGAGACTTCCACGGTGAGGATTGGTGAGATTCCAAGCCAAGACCAGGGATTGGTGGGATTTTGAGCTCAGGGATTGATGGATTTTTTCATGCTCAGGAATGCGTGAGTTTGGGTAGGTTTTTTTAAACCCAGAAGTGGGCTCAGACCTTTCACTCTACACAGGCAGACTTGAAGTTTTAGCCCTTCTGCCTCAGTTTCCTAAGTGCGGAGACTGAAAACCTATGTCACTATACCTGGCAGTCTTCATGAATACATTTTTAATGCAATAATTTTAAAGGTTTTGTTTGTTTGGTTATGAGTCAGAGTCTCACTAGCTAGCCTTGGCTGGCCCAGAGCGCATGTAGACCAAGGTGGCCTATAACTCACAGAGATATGCTTACCTCTGCCTGAGTGCTGGATTGAAGGCGAGCATGCACCACCATGACCAAAGTTTTGAAATATAAATTATACACACAGCCTGGTGTGGTTGCTCATGCCTTTAATCCCAGCAGTCTGGAGGCAGAGGCAGGTGGATCTCTGAGAGTTCGTGGCCAGCCTGGTCTATAAAGCAAGTCCAGGACAGTTAGGACTATACAGAGAAACCCTGCCTCAACAAACAAAAATAAAAAAAAAATTAATATATGCATATAGACTTCAACATACGAATTCAATCTTTTAATTAATTCCTAACTAATTTTAATACCCTAGCAATGTTTTTAAAACTTAAACAGAAAAATTAGGGGAAGAAAGATTAGTTTACTTTTTTTTTTTTTTTCTTTTTTTAGTTTTTTGAGACAGAGTTTCTTTGTGTAGCTTTAGCTGTCCTGGACTTGTTTTGTAGACCAGGTTGGCCTTTGAATTCACAGAGATCCTCCTGCCTCCGCCTCCCTGAGTGCCAGGCTTACAGGTATGCACCAATGGGCCAGGACATCGAGGTTATCTTTATTATAAGCACTTGTTTCTTCAGAAATGCTCTTTTTTTGACAAGTATTTGCTTAATTATATCATCAAAATGAACTTTGAGAAGCCTCTGTTTTTTTGCTTGATCTTAGTTGAAATATTGAAACAAATGTAACTTAAAAAATTGCCAGCTCAGTATCACTATTCCTATTTTAAGGAACTTTCACTAGGTTGTTTGTCATCGGAGCTGAGCTGCTTTCACCTAAACAGAGAAGTTGGCATGTGTGCCTAGCAACAGCAGCTAAAACCTTCTGTTGTGGAAAGTTCCCTAGGAGTGAGACGGGAGAAGCAGGATAAATAGATTAATCTGCTTTTCCTAGCAGGGGACAGAGGGCTGGTTGTGTGAGGAGAAAAAGGCTTTCCAAGAGATAGTGTTTAGATTAGCACATGCTGGCCTAAACCCTATGGCTGCTGGAAATTAGGTCTGGGCTTACTGCAAGAGTGGGGCTCTTATCTAGGTGTATGTGCCCAGGTGTTCAGCAGATGAGTGAACAGAGGGACAACAGTACAGAACCTTCTATGTGTTTACTTATACATTAGAATAATTAGGTTTAATTTACAAGTTGGACACAGCTAACTAATGATAAATAGAACAATTATATCAGATTAGAGAAATTCATCGAGAACTCATGAATTATTTCTGGAATGCTTCACTTAATATCTTTGGTTTACAGCTGTTCAGGGATAACTGAAATCAGACAAATTTCAGATAAGTAGGGACTACTGTTTAGTAGTTTAAAGAGGTTACAGATTTAGCTCACTTCAAAGTAGCAAACACAGTCAATAAGACACCAGTAAGTCTAAAAAGAAGCTAAAATCTTAGCACCATGAAGTTATAATCTACAAAGAACTCTTCCTGTTTAGGAAAATGTGTGAAATTTTAGAGATAATATAAAACCCCCCTGAGCTGGATGTGCCTGCTCACACCTATTATCCCGATCCCGAAGTTAAGAGGTGGGAAGACTTGGCCTGGCCTTGGTGGCACAGGCTTTGATCCCAGCACTTGGGAGGCAGAGGCAGTAGACCTCTGAATTTGAGGCCAGCCTGGTCTACAGAGTGAATTCCAGGACAGCCAAAGCTACACACAGAAAAAAAATCTTTCTCGAAAAGTAAAAAACAAAAAACAGAAACAAACAAACACACAAAAAACTGTGGGAGGCCAGACCCACGGCTACATTGTGTGTTCCAGGCCAGCCCCCGCTACAGTGTAGAGCCTGTCTCAAGAACCAAAACCTAGCCAGGCATGATGGCATACTCCTATAATCTCAGCTCCTAGGAGGTGGAAGATAAGAACTTCTAGGGCAGCATGGGCTCCAGGATACCTTGTTATTAAAAACAAAACAAACCCAAACCAAACCACCAAACAAAAAACCCAGTACAACCACAACAAAACCAACAACTTCCCAGTAATTGTTTATTGAGTGAGAGAAAGAAGTGCTTCTACATTTTCATTTAAATAGATGTTAGTGAGTTTACAGTGAGTGCTGGAGCACTCGCCTTTAATCCCTGTACTCAAGAGGCAGAGGCAGAGGTAGGTGGATCTCTGTGAGTTCACAGACAGACTGGTCTACAGAGCAAGTTCCAGGACAGCCAAGGCTACATACTAGAGAGACCCTGTCTCAAAAGCAAATAAAACAAAAAAGGAAGAACAGAACAACCAATTCTATGCTTTTGTAGCTAAAGCCAGAAGCAAAAAGCACAGTATCTGAGTGGGGGGTATTAAAATGCTATTGATCTGAGGACAGCTTTTTTGTTTTTGTTTTGATTTTGGAGGGGGAAGGAGGTGGTGTGGTTCGAGACATTGTTTCTTTGTGTAACAAGCTCTGGCTGTCCTGGACTCGATTGTAGACCAGGCTGGCTTTGAACTCACAGAGATTCACCTGCCCCTGCCTCCTGAATGCTGAGATCAAAGGTGTGTGCCACCAGCCTGGCTCTGAGGAGAGATGTGAAATGCATTCATACTGCTTGGTATTAGAATTCCATTTATTTCAGTTCTCCAGAGCAACTTGAGGGGCTGAACCGAATTCTGTCAAAGATGTGTCCATTTTCCCAAACTAAACCAGCATCTTTATTCCAGTAGGAGTCAAAAACATCTGCAGAAAAGCCCGAAGTTAGGAGTTCTTTGCTCCAAATCTTTTTCCGTCCTTTCGGTACTTTTTTTGGTACAGAGTACCTCACTGTTCTTACAGCTCCTAAGACATTTTGGAGAAGTCCGGCACATGCCTTGGATGCGGAGGCTGGACACACGCGTGGACACGCACCCCGCCCCAAACACACACACACACCATAGGGTACAGGGAGGGGTAAGATGCAAAAAAGATGAAAGAGTACAGCAGGGGGTCTAGAGCCTAAACACATACACACACACATACTCTGGGCTGGGGAGAGGTGGGATGCAGGTTGGCACGCCTTTAATCCCAACACGCGGAAGGCAGTGGCAGTCACACTTCTGAGTTCGGGGCCCTGGTCTACTAGTCCAGACCTGAGAAACCGACCAGCTCAGAGCAGCGCGAGACTCGGTAGGGGCGAGCGTACGCACATCGACTGACTTCTCGCCTGCCGGGACCGAAGGCACCGTGGCCACGGGCCGGCGGGCGGCCGCGGAGGAGGTGAGACCAGTTTCTCCGCTCGGGACGCGACTGCGCTCGGGACCTGGGCGGGGCGCGTCGCCCGCTCCGAGGCTGGGCGTTGGGGCCAGTGACTCAGAGCTTTCCTCCGGGCCCCGCCCTCCAACGGCCCCGCCCCGCCGCGCTAGCCACGCCCTTTGCTCCGTTGGCCCCACCCCATGAGGAGGAGCCTCGCCCTCGTCTCCGCCCCAGTCTCGGGGCGGGCCGGAGTCTGAGGAAGAGGAAGGGGACGAGGACAACGAGCGACGGGCGGCGGAGGACGCGGAGGAGGAAGGGGAGGCCGACCAACAAGATGGCCCCTGCTGCAGGAGCAGCCTCAGCAGCAGCAGGTGGGGGGCTGGAGGCGGCGCTGGCGGTGGCGGCGACGGCCGTGGTCCGGCGGCCTGGGACAGAGTCAGAGTCGATGGTGGCAGCGGCGGCGACGGCGGCTGCCGCGACGGTGGCGACGGCCGCAGGGACTCGGAGCTGAGAGGAGCTGCTGCTCGGACCAGCGCGGTGAGAAAGTGGAGGGCGGCGGTGCGGGGAGCGGAGCGGCCGCGGCCGAGAACAATAGGCAGCGGCGGCGAGGATGGGGCTGTCCTCACCCGCCCTGCGCTCGGGACCGGCCCCGGGGCTTGTCAGTGGCCGGCGTCCTTTAGGCCTTAGGCCTCCGCGTGCCGCCCGGAGGGCCTGCCGGGGTAGGTAGGCCGAGGGGCTGTGCGGACGCCGCCCTGGACGCGGGGAAGGCTGGGGAGGCTGAGGCGGGATGAGGTCCGAGCCTGGCCGGTTCCGCGGTTCCTCGGAGGACGGCGAGCAGGCGGAGAGTTGCTCGCAGGAAATGTTTAGACCCCTGTCTGCGCGGTGGGGGGAGGGAGAAGGCGCCTGTAAACAGCCGTCGCTCTTGCCTAGCTGCCAGGCGTGGCTGCTCCCTCCCCAGCCCCTTTCCTCCTTTTGGCCAAGTGGGTTTTAGGGTGTCGGTTTCCCTGGAGTTCTTGGAGATAAACCCTATTGGCCAAGATGAAACCATGTGCAGGTGCCGTTTTCAAAAAGACCTAAGTGGCACAACAACAACAAATAACACAAAATGTGGTTGTTGGTAAAGGATGGAGTGGTAAGGGGTGGACCTTTCCTACCATCATTCTAAACATCAGGTCTTTGTAAACATTACTGTGTTCACATCCGTGGTGAGAGTGAACAAGGGCTCTCTTGAAGCAGCAATAATATAACTCTTGACATCCCAGAATAGTCTGTGAAACTGGAAACAAAGCCACTTACTGGCAACGCAGAGACAGATTGTTAAGGTTTGAGCAGAACTTTTCCAACTAGCCATTTTGAATTGTGTAAGACATAGGAAATAACCTTTCTGGTAAAGTGTGTTTCTTCTAGAAGCATTTACTCAGGAGAGGGAAGTGGTTCATCTGTCCCCTAGGATTTCTTGTATCTGTCTCATGTTCTAATATTACTTTTCTCCAAATTGCCCTAAAATTGGAGAAGAACCCCCCCCCTTTTTTTTTCCTGTTTGAAATTTCATGTTTAAAACCTACTTTCTAAGATTTCAGAAACTTTGGCTTTGTGATGCATGCCAGTGAATCCTAGCACTCCGGAGGCTGAGACAGAAGGATCCTGAGTTCAAGGCTGACGAGGTCAGCCTTAAAAAAACAAAACAAAACAAAACAAAAAAAAAACCCAACTCAACTAACCACAACACTAAAACAATAGAAACTTTTACTGATAATTTTCAAAAACAAGGAACAGTTGTGACTCTGTTTTAAGTAGCTAGGGCTTAGGATGAGAACAGCCCTCCTTCTATATTAGTATATTATACTGCAGTAATATCTTAAAAAGTTAACTGTTTTTCCTAATGTAATTTTTCAAGGCATTTACCACGTACATTTTCAAGTGAAGGGGAAAGAGGTGAATTATATTCCAGTTTCTACCTGTGTATACAGAAAGTTGGATTAAAAACCTTGAATGCATTCGAAAAGACTGCTTAATATTCACTTGTAGGATCTATCTAGGACCTTTGTATTTTTTCCTTTCCTTTCCTTTCCTTTTATTGTTTTGGAGAAAGGGTCTTGCTGTAAGCTCAGGCTGGGCAGGAATTAACAATCTTCCTGTCTTAGCATCCTGAAGGCTGGGCTGAGTTCATGTTCTTAAAAGGAAAGTTGACTTGTACGAAAAAGATTGGTGGGTAGCTTTTGCCAATTTCTAGGGTAAATTTCTAATTACAATTTATCTCTGGCTTGCTCTCTTACCCTCCTCTCTGCCGTCTCCCTTTTTTCTGTCAGGGTGCCCTCTCCCCCCACCATGTCTCTCTTCTTCCCTCTCTCTCTCTACCTTCATCCAATGAATATCTTTCATATAAAAACTTATCTCTGGCCATGTTAAAAGTATTGTTCAGTAATATGAAAATAATTAGCAATACTAGACTCTAGTTCTATTGCAGGAATTGATGGTGCATAATTATATAAAACATGTAAACATCTGTTTAGGATTTGGAGTACAGTAGTAGTAGATTATCTGTAAACTTATTTTATGCCTAGCACAGTATTGTCATGGATGCTTTGATCTTTTGAATCTCGTAGAAACAATATCTGTATTACAAGGTTTCTGCTAGTGTGACTTGGCGGGGGTGGCTGAGGATTTCAGAACATTTTCTTTTTGTTGTTTTGTTTGTTTTCCTATTGAATTTTATTAGGTACAGATAGAGTATTATGTGTATTGTAATGATATTTAAATTCATTTGTGGCCCTAAATATATTACAACAACTACATAATACTAATTTATGAGTTTGTAAACTTTAAGTTATGAGAAAAACCTCGTTTCATCAAGGACTTGTTAATCTCATTTGATACAAATTTTCTGAAAACAGAGGCCTTCAACTAGGGAACCAGCGAGAGATGGCTCTGTGGGCAAGAGTGGTTACTGTGCAGTTGTGAGGACTTAAGTTCAAACCCTCAGCACTCATGTGGAAAAACAGGGTGTGGCTGTGCATGCCTGTCATTTCAGTGTTATGGTGGGGAAGAGACAGGAAGATCACTGGCATTTTGCTGGCTACCAACCTAGCTCCAGGTTTCGGGGAGAGACCCTGTCTCGAATAAGGCATAGGGGGACAGAGCAGGACACCCAGAGACCTTCTGTGGCTTCCCGATGAGCACATAGATGTGTGTATCTGCATATAGATACACACACACTAGAAAAAAAATTTTTTTTCGGGGTGGGCTGTCTGAGATGGGTTCTTTGTGTAGCTTCGGTTGTCCAGGCTGGCCTTGAACTCATAGATATCTGCCTGCCTCTGCTGGGATTAAAGGGGTACCACACCACTGCCAGGCTAAAATCGTTTTAAATCATTAAATGTTAAGATTTTTTTTAATTTGACATTGGATATTAATCAATTTAAAATGTCTCAATTTTCATATCTTCAATATCAGTATATCCTTGGTTTTTAGCTTATATTTTTCAAGAAATATTTAAACATTTACTTTACGAAGCTTTGAGACTGTAGCTTATGGATTAGATTTACAGTTGTGTAGTGGCTCATGCCTGTACTCCCACATTTGAAACAGAGGCAGGAGGATTGCCACAAGTTTGAGACTATCCTGGGCTACAAGGTGAGACAAAAAAAGAAAAAGAAAAAAGTTAAGTTAGGTTTGCTTTTTAAATTTTTTATTTTCATTATTATTATTATTGTTATTATTATTATTAGGTCTTTTTTTTTAGATACGGTTTTTCTGTGTGTAGGCCTGTCTGTCCTGGAACTCACTTTGTAGATCAGGCTAGTCTCAAACTCAGAGATCTGCCTGTCCCTGCCTCCCAAATGCTAGGATTGGTTATTTTTGTTTGTTTGTTTGTTCTAAGATTAATTTATTATTTATACAGTATTCTGCCTGCATGTGTACATCTGCACACCAGAAGAGGACACCATATCTCTTCGTAGATGGTTGTGAGCCACCGTGTGGTTGCTGGGAATTTTAACTCAGGACCTTTGGAAGAACGGCCAGTATTCTTAAGTTCTAGCCATCTCTCCAGCCCCCTTTTGTTTATCTTTTAAGATAGAATCTTACTGTATAGGTTGACTTTCTTGGAGCTTGCTATGTAGACCACCAGGCTGGCTTTGAACTCTTAGAGAACCATCTGCCTCTGCCTCCTGAGTGCTGGAATGAAAGGTTTGTACCACTGTGCCTCAGATTTGCAGCTTCTTTTCTTTTCTTCCTTTTTTTTTTAAAAGATTTATTTATTTTACATATATGAATGCACACTGCATGTACACCTGCATGCCAGATGAGGATATCAAATCCTAGTGGTGGTTGTGAGCCACCATGCTAGGAATTGAACTCAGGATCTCTGGAAGAACAGACAGTCCTCTTAACCACTGAACCACAGATTTGCATTTTCATAGTAATATTAAGAGTTAAGATATGCTTGATTCCTGTAAAGAGATTGGAAAGGAGAATATTGTATATCATTAAAAAAAAATTACAGGGTTAGAGAATGTATGGCTCTGTGTTAAAGTGCTTGCCTAACATTCATGAAGGCCTGGGTTCTAGCCACAGCACATAAAAACATTATCATCATCAACAACAAAAAAACCCAAAGCTCTGGGTAATGGCTCTTAGCATTGTAGAGATAGAGGCAGGAAGATCACTGCAAGTTTGAGGCTTATCTGGGCTGCAGAGTAAGTTCCAGATGAGTCTGGACTAGAATGAAGTCTTACCTCAAGAAAACAAACAAATGTATGTATGTATGTATGTATGTATGTATGTATGTATGTATGTATGTAT